>NW_022280131.1:204663-288357 GCF_004355925.1 Anarrhichthys ocellatus
GGTTCCCCTGCCATCTGATCCAACTCACCACCAGGTGGTGATCAGTTGACAGCTCTGCTCCTCTCTTCACCCGAGTGTCCAAGACATACGGCCGCAGATCAAATGATACGATTACAAAGTCGATCATTGATCTCCGGCCTAAGGTGTTCTGGTACCAGGTACACTTATGAGCCACCTTATGTTCGAACATAGTGTTCGTTATGGCCAAACCGTGGCAAGCACAGAAGTCCAATAACGAAACACCATTCGGGTTCAGATCGGGCAAGCCATTCCTCCCAATCACCCCCCGCCAGGTTTCTCCGTCATCGCCCACGTGAGCATTGAACGCCATCGATTACAATTTAAAAACAGACTGTTCCTGAATGAAGCTGCTGTTAAGCTTGATAAAGCTAAAAAATACCCAACTCCAATGTCCATCTTCTGCTTATCCAGGGCAGCAGGCTCTGCAGTCCACAAAACACATGTAGACTGGATGGGCAAACCTCCATTACCCCTCCAACAGACCTTCAAGTGTAGAGAGCTGGTCCACTGTTCCACTGCCAGGACAAAATTCGCATTGCTCCGCCTGGATCTGAGGTTCGACGGTCAGACGCCTGGATCTGAGGTTCGACCGGTCAGACCGTCCTTTTCAGCACCCTGGAGTACCTCGATAATTTGAGCACACTCTCTGGTCCTTTTTTTTAAATGGGAACCCCCTCCCCCCCTCGTCTGCCACTTCCCGGGCACTGTCCCGACCGCCTGAAAATACATGCCAACCCAAACAGCTGTGTCCAGACCCTTCAGCATCTCAGGGCGAATCTTGTACAGCTTTTAGCCTGCCTCAGCTACCTCTGCTCTCTTCAGCTTGACGGCCCTCCTTCACCGTTGGTGTCCACCAGCGTATTCTTACGTTGCCGCCACGACAAGCACCCATGATCCTCTGACCACAGCTTCTAGCAGCTGCTTCTACAATAGAGGCTTTGAACATAGCCCACTTGGATTCCAATGTCCCTAGCCTCCCCCCGCGTGCACAAACATTTTTTCTGGAAGTGGGAGTTAAAAACCTTGTGTACAGAGACCTCAACTTATGAGAGAAGGCCTTCTTCAGGGTAAAATATCATGTAACAGAGACTTTTCAGATTACCTTGTTTATTTTTTTCCTCAACAAACCATTATTAGTTTCAAAATAACTCCACTCTGTACTGCAGGAAACCATTGTATTAGTGTTCCGTCATTCAGAATTTACAATTTAATTTGTTGCCGTCCTGTCAGTATATGATGGCGGGGCACACCAAATAAGGGCAGCAGACACCTTGGATATAGTTAAAACTAATGTTTTTAATGAGGGTGCCTGCTCTGCATTACATCCCCTTCTCTTGCTGTTCTTCGCCGAAAATTGTATTATTCCAAACTAAACAATACTACTGAAATAAAGTGAAATATGCTTGTACACATCACATTCATGTTAACCAACCGGTTAGCTTGTTAGGCTAATGCTAATAACCTGAAATTCAATAGTTTTCTACCAAACAAATGACTCAAAGTATATCTCTGGCCTTCACTAAGAAACATACCAATCTTGAACAATGTGTGCTCTTTTAAATTCAAATCTCACCTTAAATATAGTTGAAACAAATGTTTAAATGAAGGTGCAAAATTGCTCCCGTAGCTGTGCCTACAGTGTGATATAATCTGAATTTTAAGTCGCTTTGGATAAAAGCATCTGCTAAATGACTGTAGTGTAATGTGCCAACTTTGAGTTACACACTATTCTCCTGCTGTTCTTCTTCTGCAATGGACGGACACATATTGGTGTGAAATGGTGACATCTGCTGGTTGTCCTCGATATTACATACAATAAAGTATCAAATTAGTAATACTTGCAAACTAAATTAAAACAATGTGTACTCAACAGTGTTCAACCTAGATGAAATGACATTCTTACCACTAATTAAAAATGTATTTTTCTCACACATTTGTGTCTGCCTGCAATAATTTAAATGTACACATTATATGACATTTTACAGGAATAAACAATACAAGTGAGAAAGAAAGAAACAGTGCAAGGCCAGACTGAATCCAACCCCATGTAGAAGATTGCTGTGAAGAATTTCAAATTACTTATTGAATTGCAAAGTATTGAATGTTATTATCAAACAGCAAGAATGGAAAGGGTTAAATCAAGAACCAAGCAGAGTTTATGGCCCAATCCCAATCTCCACACTCACTTTGAGGCTCTGAAGTCTGTGAGGGTTTAGGGCTGTCCCACTGTCAAATCATCGGGTTTGAGGGCTCTCTCGCAGACATTTTGAGCCCTTTATGAACCCTTTCCGTAAGTCAGCATTACCCAGGTAGCCAGTGGACTCGGCCGTATTGCGGCTGAGTGTCGGCTGAGTTCCGGCTCGATGCGGCCAAATGTGAGCCAGCTTTGGCCCATTTCATTTTTACCATATCTGGCCCAGACATGAGACATGGGCTTATTCTGGCTGAGACATGGTAGCCGGGTTAAACGGCAGCCAGCACTGAAACAGGTTCTGGCCCGTTGATGGCTGCCAAATCTGGGCCGAATCTGGCATTATGAACGCGGGCCTATTCTGGCTGAGACATGGCAGCCGGGTTTATCGGCAGCCAGCACTGAAACAAGTTCTGGCCCGTTGATGGCTGCCAAATCAGGGCCCAATCTGGCATTATGAACGCGGGCCTTAACTGGCTGAGACATGGCAGCCCGGTTTATCGGCAGCCAGCACTGAAACAAGTTCTGGCCCGTTGATGGCTGCCAAATCTGGGCCCAATCTGGCATTATAGAAGCGGGCCTATTCTGGCTGAGACATGGCAGCCGGGTTAATCGGCAGCCAGCACTGAAACAGGTTCTGGCTCGGCCCGACGCGTTTCTTCCGGCGTGCCGAGCTTATGCCGGATCTGGACCAGGTCATTTTGGCTACCTGGGTAGATGCAGACTCTGCCCATGGGAATTACCCACAATTCATTGCAATGTGACGAAAGACAACGGGTAACCAGTGGACACATGCAGACGTAAAAAAAAAAAAGGTAAACAAAGAGGACGGCACACGTGTGTTCAGCCTATCATATTCAATTTACACAGAAACATTAAGAAATGAAGATTGAACAAAAAACACATGAAATCAGAGGATATTTATTTATTTAAACATTTATATTTTGTCATTGAAGCTGTTTTGACAAAAACGAGTAAATAGCTTATCTAAAATTACTTCTAATCTTGTGAGGAAAGAGCCTGGAAGTTGCAAATTGCTGTCCTCAGTCTCTCACACTCAACCATTTACTAAGTGACGTCAGTAAGTCTCTGAGGGTTCAGGGTTTGAGGCTTTAGGGGGGACATTGGGACTGGGCCTATGTCTAAGTTTCAGTGGGTGCAATGCAAACTATAGCTTCAACAGCAGGGAACTAGCATGTCTGCAAAAACCAGGACACTGACTTTTCAAAAAAGGCATTGTGGATTTCGGGACAGTGGGATACTTTAGAAGTGACTCTAAATGTGTGAACCTTCAGATCATTTTGTACAATATCAACGTTTCTGGGGTTGGGTTATGGATGGAGAAGCGCGGTGGATGGATAGAACAACACATTGAGGAGCCACTGTGGGATTTTCTACCTTTTGGAAGAATACTGAGGACTTTTATTTAATATCAAGCAATGTAACGTTGCTAAATCTGTATGACCTGTCACAGGTCATAATGCTTGATGCTTGATGCGTTAATCGCGTCATTTGCGCTGCCGGTCTTGCCGGGGACTATTTTTGTTCATTCGCGGGAATCGCGCTGGACGCGCCGGAGAGGGGGCGTGGCTTATCGCCCTGGAAGCCGTTCAACTGTCCGCCATCAACCATGGAAAAAATAACTTGTATTTCTGCTTAGTACCTGTTGTGGAAGTCCCAGATATCACGGAAAACTAAACGCCGTCATGTCTGGGTTCATAACATAGTCTGGAGGAGCTCTGTGGATTTTATCGAGCTGTATTCACTGTGTCTAGCAAGCCACACGTCGGCTGGTTTACTACAGCTGTATGAACACAAAATAAACTGATTTGGATGTGATTTAATGGCAATAAATCAACAAAAAGGGACTCCGAAATAACTACATAATGATGCCGATTTGTAAAAAGTCTGAATTCATGTTTAGTTAGTTCTCTCCGACAAGCAAATAACTTTGTTAATAACAGTTACTAACTTTTCACATTATGCACAGCAGGTCTATCGCAATTCAGTCATAGCGTACTGAGTCCCTATTTCTAATTGATGTAACCATGATGTTTTTTTAGATTGTACTGGGTAATGTTAGGTTTTCTGATCCACACAACATTTGCATTGCTGACAATTTGCAACAGCATCACTCATGGAAGAACACCTTACCAGAAACAACCAGGTTTCCAATGGCAATAGAAGAAGAAACACCACAACAATAGTTTCTGTATTCATATTTGTGAATAAATGTTTTGTATTCATAGTTCAGCTTACTATGTTCCGCAGTATTCACTGCGGAACATGCTTTTTTAGTGACAATTGCAAGTGATTGCAAGGTTTTTCCAGAGACCTCCAAAATGTTTGCTGTTGAGGCTTTCAGGGGGTTTCAAGTGTCAATCATTTTTCACACTGATGATGGCGAAACAACCTTAAACTATATTATAAATGAGTCTCCACTTCTAAAATGCTTCCAGGGGACTCTGAAACCTGACAGACCCATGACTGAACCGAATCACAACTGTAACATGACACAGTTGGAAGCTATCAATGCTTTTGACTGAATACATAAAGTAAAAGGACACACCATAGAGAGTGTGGTATTACTCACAGGAATGTTGTATCTCTTCTGAGTGAGGCAGGTACACTGATGGTCACAGGAGCAGCAGCATGCCATGGTGGCTGTCTGATCCTCCTTCCAAAGCTTACCCTCTTCTTCATTTCCATTCCCATCCACCTCTTCCTCCTCATTCCCATCCACCTCTTCCTCCTCATCGAGCCACAACCCTTTATCCACAGAGACTGACAGAGTGCGTTGATGTTTAGTCTTCTCAGGAAGACAGTGATGTGACTGCCAGTCATTAGACAGCATAGGAAAAGATGGAGACAAAGAGGAGTTCAGCGTAGGTCCTTGTGTTGTTTCTGTGGCACCAGTGGATAATGTTACATCCTTTGGGGCAGTATGAAGAGCCCCATTTAACGTCTTGGTGAGAGGGTTTTGTTGAATCTGCAGGTCTGTCCATGACTGGACAGCACGGAAAGGGGTGGAAGTGTCCAAAGGGAGAACACAAGGCAGAAGGGTGCGTTTTGAGTCAGTTATATAGGGAACATCCCTCCTCTGGACGATATGAGAAGATAGAGATGAAGACATCTGGACAGAAACAGAGCGGCTTGATGTCTTGATATCTGGGGTTGTGGAGGGGGATGGGAATGGAGCTAGGGTCAAGGAGGAGGGTGAATCTGTATCTGAGGAGCCAGTTGTATTTCCTGACATCTGGTCAGTGTCCATTGTTGTTGAGGATGATGGAGATAAAAGCATAGCTCTACCTGTGGATGGCAATGAGTCTAGAACAGCTGGGCCTCTAGGTAACTGAGAATTCCCAGGAGATCCGTCTGAGGTTTCAATGCTAACTGACTCTTCAAGCACAGGGCTTGGATTGGAAACCTGGATACGTTCTGCCCAATAGGCTCGCCCTTCAGTATCAAGCTGTTGCAAAAACACATCCACGTCTCCAGTTTCACTTTCCGAGTCATCCACTGAGGTTTGGAATACCCGATCTAAGCTCTCAACCTTGATTAGAACCTTTGGTTCCACTTCAGTTCCACTGTCTGCCTCCGGCACATCATCATGTGAAACTAAAGAACTTCTGAGTGATTCATTTTCTGAGCCATTAACTTCCCTTTGACACTGTTCCGGTTGGGTTCCAGTTGAAAGCTCGTCAGGCAGACTACAGGACAGGAGCTGCGGATCTATTTCTGTTTGATTACATATTTCCTCAGAGACTAATCTACAACCTTCTGACAGGTCTGCAGAACTCTCTGTATCTGAGATATAAACAGTCTTTTGAGTCTGCACAGTGTCACTATGTCTCTCACCCGCTGCTGCTCCCTTTTCATTCCTCTGAGTGGCATATTTAAAGTCCAAGGAGAGGTGATTCATCTTAACATGAATAATATCTTGGACAGGAGGGGTCGGAGCAGAGTCTGTGATATCATCATGTTGGCAAATGGACTGCTCTGACAGGTCAGAACTTCCTCCAGCAGCTGGATCTATCAGACTCTCTAAATTGTGTGAGAGTGGTGGCAAAGCAGACTGACAAACTGGAAAGGAAGGGTTCGGAGGAAGGCAGGGCAGTGTGGGACAGTGCTCCTCAAACTCGTAGGACACCAGCATGAGAGAGGATGAAGCTGAGGCGTGAAAGGAGAGAGAGGAGGGTGTTTCTTCCCCATCCTTGTGTGGATTGATAGATGAATCAGTGAGGCATATTCCATCTGAGACTTGGAGAAGGTAATCTTTATGATTGTTTTCTGGATTCTGTGAGAGGGACTCGTTTAGTAGGGGGGAAGCTAAAGAGGCTGGACAATGAAAATCAGGAGGGGCAGATGGGGAAGAGGGAAGCAGAGATGATAAGCCAAAAAAAGCACACAGGGAATTTCTGTGCGAAGCCACTTTACTCTGTTCTGACTGAGAGTTCCCTGGACTCCCAGAGGAAGAGTCAGACTGTGTAGAAGACGTAGCAATTGACAGAGAAAACAGACGATCCAAATTTGGAGAGGGAAAAAGAGATGAGGCAGGAGGAGGGACACTTGAATAGGTAGAGCCTGCTGTGCCTTCAGAGTCATGGATTAGAGCAGAGAGGTGAGGGGACGGAGTATCCTTGTCCTCAGTTTTAATCTCCTCTGGTTGCATGGGGAAAGATGTAGGGGAGAGAGCGGTAAAGACAAAAGGAGAACGGAGAGTGACATCTTGAGAGTGAGTTACGCTCTGTAACTCGGTTGAGGAAGAGCAAGGAGGAAGGTACTCACACACCAATGCAGAGAGTGAAGCAGGTGGAGACTGATCCTGATCTGGTGGTGTCTCCGTCTCTGAAATGTGCCGGTCAGATTTTGGGAGACACAACAAGACAGGAGATGGGGAAGGGCTAAAGACTATTGAATGCTTTGGTGAAGGACCGGGTGAGACAAGGAGAGATTTGTTAACAGAAGAAGAGGTCAGAGATGAGGAGAGCAGGGGAGATGCAGGGGTATGAGGGGAAGAAGGAGAGGGGCAGGCTGGCCTCTCATTGCTCTGTATGTCAGTGCTCCCTCCTGACAGGCCGGACAGAGGCTATAACCAAACAGAGAACACAGGCAGTTACATAAACTGTTATATTATACATCTCATAAGTTAGTACGGGAGATTTAAATGGTACAGTGATTTAGCATTGCATGTCGGGAGCTTGTGAGTGTGCATTAGTAAGACCTTGATGAGATCAGCTCCTGGTGAAGCGTGCTTAAAAAGAGGGGGGATGAAGGGCTCCTCTAAAAAACCACTGCTGTCTGACTGGCAGCTGTTGCTCCGTATTACTCCCTGCGCTGCTCACACACAAGGTAGGAAAGGGAAAACAAATGAAAGGAGAGACAGTGCATTATAATCATAGCTTACCATCCATTTTGTGATCGTCTTAAAGCAACAGTCGAGTATTTTTGGTTACGAGGTTGTATTCTCTCTTTCCAAGAGGCATATGAGAGGATATCCACTCATACGTCACACAGACCTTTTCAGAAGTGACTGTCATAAATAGTTCACTGATAAAAGCACCATTAACACATGTGAGGATTTTACCAAGACAACCAATTTGTTTTTAAATGCTTTAGAAACAGGAGGTCTTAAAAAGCTACATTTGAGTGTGTCTTTTGTCAGCCTTAGGATGGCTCCTAATGCCAATAATGTCCTACTTTATAATGTACATTAAACTGTAGACAGTTCTTCTTCTAGCACACATTAGTACTGCTTTTGAAAAATCATGACATCATTAAGGTTGACATGTCTGACTGGAAAATGTCTGACTGGTAAAACTCACATCCCTAACATCTTTTCCAGAAACACAAAACCATCACATACAGTAACACCAGCAATGATTCCAATATGAAAATGACCAAAGCCTCGAATGACTTTGCATTTCTGCATCACGCTAGATTTTTCCATGATGTTGAAACTGTATGCAAATGATTTACATATTTATTTGCTGATTGATTGCATATCAAAAACTCTTCAAAGCATGTGTTGTATAAGTTTCATTCAATTCTCACACAGTTTTGAGATGGAAATGTTTGCTTGTGCTTTAAAGCGATGATAGAAAGCGAGCGAGAGAGAGAAAACGTGAAAACTGTATTATAATATAATAATGATATATGCTTAATGACCCACCTAAATGTTCTGCTCCTCCTGTGTAGCTCCTCGTGACACAACTTTCATCAAAACTGTGGATCTGGAATAATATAAGCAATAAGACAACATTAATAGTAATATAACTAAAGCAGAGAAAATAGTAGAACACACACCTGAGTTACCAGATCATTGTATTTTACTATCTAATGCAAGCCAACTGCAAATGCTCTGCAACAAATCCTATCTTAGTGAAGATCTAATCTTCTGTGTTGATACAGAAATGTTTTGATTCATTCAAACCTTTCATCATTTGGGGGTTGTTGTTAATTCATCATGTCAAACCTATCTCCTAGTAACTGCAATAATATGCAACTAACATGTTCAGTACTGTTTTATTCTTTTAGAGGACAACATGTTCTAATGCAGGAAGTAGTGTGATGTTCTTATACCGCAGTTAAAAGTATTAGCATGTCAACAAAGTAAACAGCACATGACTTTTACAGCTTTCCTACAACTTACTGAAATAATTTACATGACGCTTTATTGTCATGGAGGTAAAACAAATTAAAAACATTTAAGTCTATCATTGTTAAAAAAATAAGTGTGGCTAGTATATGTTGCAAAACGTGAGTCAATATGAAGTTGTTATATATATATAATTGCAAATCATTTAAGACACATGCCTCTGTTCTCCTTGAGGGAGTAAGAACAAATGCGTTCCATTCTACAGGCAGTGAGGGTTTAGTATTCCAAAGCTAGACTTAAACATTACTTCATTGCTTTTATTACTACTAGAGTGATACCCACATGTGCATGGGCCTTATGTCCTACCAACAAACCACCCCGATATAATAGTGTTTGTGTTGCCTTTGAGAACTGTTGCAGTTTGACTTGCCTCTTCAATTTCAAATGATTCCCTGGCCTGCCCTAGGCTCTTCTTTTGCAGTAAAAAAGTGTTGGCTGTCAGGGGGTGACCTTCTGTCCGGGGCCGGTGACTGAGTGCTCCCTCATGGGCTACAAAAGGGGCCACGTTAGGCTGGGGCTGAGGGTCTGGACCAGCTCCTTTCTCCTCTGCCAGAGGACTCAGACACCCAGTCTCCAGAAGTCCAGGTTTGACTCTTTTTGAGGGGACTTTTTTGTCTCCAAGGTTGAATGGAGGTTGCAGTGACTCAGGTGCAGCACAGGGAGAATATGTGGCGGCAGGTGTGGTTAAGTCCTGGGTTTTATGTTTGTGGATTTGGCTGAGGGACTTCTTTGATGCTCTTCTGAACAGGATGCCCATGCGCCTCCTCCTTTCCTGGGCCTCAGGAGACAGGGCTTTCCCCAGAGGTGCTCTGAGAGGTGATGGGGAGGAAGACCTCACCAAGGAGGAGAACGCTGTAGTTACTTGCTGGAGAACCTCGAGCTGTCTAAAACGATCTGAAGGAGACAGGAGAAAACAAAAGACAAGGACACAAGTACAATAAGCAGATCTGTTAATAGTCTTGGAACAAAAAACTCACTGACACCAGTCTCTGGACCACATCTAATATTTCTAAAACCAGGATTTCCTTCCAACATCTAATGTCACTGACAGAATGTCCAAAATCTATCAGCACTGCATCACATTATTTAAATAAATAAGGGTGGGTTATCAAGCAGACCCTATGCAGCCTCTGATGGGTGAAGTATGCTTCCTAGTGCCAGTAATGTAATCAATACATTCATTAGAGTTAACACAGACTGAAGGAAAGACAGACCACTGATATTAAAATCAGTAAAAGAAAAAATACCTGCAAACTGATTAAAAGAGAATAAATGAATGTTGTAAAACTAAAACCATATCTGTTTAGTACATCTCCCTTCTCATATAAATGACGACTATATATATTTCGCTTTGTGTGGGAAAATCCATGACATATCTTCTGCCTCTAATGTTTAGCTTCAATTTACACATTTAACATTTTGTTTTCCAGGCAGCACGGTGCTGTAGTGGTTAGCACTGTGGTCTCTCAGCAAGAAGGGAAGCTTAGGTTAATTGATGACTCTAAATTGCCCGTAGGTGTGAATATGAGAGTGAATGGCTGCCTGTCTCTGTGTGTCAGCCCTGTGATAGTCTGGTGACCTGTCCAGGGTGCACCACACCTTCACCTATGTCCAGTGGTGGGCCGTGCATTTTATACCTGGGCCTTCAGTGCTGTCCTACTACAGTTGAACCACCTCCTAATAAGCTCATTATGACGCCACAGCTACAGTTATTATTTGTTTCTCGGGGTGTAACAATACAGGTATTCGTATTAAACTGTTCGGTACGAGGCTTACGAACCGAACAATACGTTTGAATAATAATAGTGTATGTCATGTGTGAATGTCATGTCAATGTCATAACTTCATACATATCTTTCGACCTGAACTCTTACTACTACTACAAAGTTCGGCTAGTTAGCTTCAGCTTCACAACAGTCACGCTAGCCCACTGACCAATCACGGCGCACGTTAATGCTGAGCTGCACGTTAATGCTGATGTACTTGTAGGCTACCTCGGTAGTTCTGGCACGTCAAAGAATACGCCCAACATGTCAAACTAAAGATCTGATTGGTTGAAGACTATGGCAATCAACAATATTGTCTCCATATACTTTAATCTGCAAAGTCTACCTAGAGGGCACCGGGCCTCTCTTCTTACCCAGAGACATAGGGGTGAAATCTGATTGGATAAAAGCTCTACTTAAAACAAGCTGCATGGAAGCAGCGCTGCAGGCTGGAAGCAGAGCAACTGAGGAAGACAGTAGCTGTGCAATAAAAAAAGCTAATGGGAAAAAAAATAATACATGTAGTGTATTTGTGAAAAATTATTAAATTATAAAATAGCTATAACTTTGTGATTCTGTTCAGGCCAGCAGAGAAGGGTTTGCTGGCCCTAACAGCCTATCACTGCCTATGTCAGCTGGGATCAGCTCCAGCCCCCCACAACCCTGAATAGGATAAGATTTTACAGCTGGATGGATAGATTACTTAATCTGTTATACATTTAATTGCTGTTTTCTTTGTGTGACTTGCACATTAGAGTTAATTTGGACAAAAAATGGGGATATTACAGCCACATTATCCCTAACTGACTATATCCACAGCCAACTATGAAAGTGTCAGTTGCTCATCATTTGATAAGAAATAACGAGGAAAAAAGAAGTAGTTTTACTCCCACAAATATGCAAGTTGTGTTTGACTCAATACATAACCAGTTCAGTTTATCTGGGATCCATTGTGTGTGCTGGGACCTTTGTGCTTACACATGGCACAACAGACTTGAGTGTATGTTTGGTCCAGGTCTGTTTTTTTCTGGTTTGGAAAAGTTATTCCTTTCATTAGTTCCAATGAAGGGAAATCTTAACGCTTAGAGAACCTGTTCATCCAAATTAGTGTAAACAAATATTTTGTTGTATTAACATGATAGGGCCCCCATGCTCAAAAACGCTCCATAAACAAATAGATTCCCCTGTTTGGTGTGGAAGAACTTGGCTAGCCTAAGCAGAGCTCTGACCACAACACCATCCAATACCTTTGAGTGAACTGGAACACCAACCGTGAGCCAGACCTCATCACCGATCAGAGATCACTAATGCTCTTGTGAATGAATGGGAGAAACTCAATGCAGCCAGGTTCCAATATTTTGCAGAACAAAAACAGATAAACAGAGGGCATGATGCCAGTATTAAGATGCCATGATACAATTAAACATACATGCATCAGTTGCTGGTCAGTGTACCAACGAAAACTTAGACTTACTGCTGACATCTGGGTTCTCCAGGTCCAGCCGGTTCTTCTGGGCTTCCAGAAACACCTGGAGGTTTATTCCTCTCGCCTGAGACTGATGATTAATGAATCGGGCCGGTATACGTCCAGAAAGGTCAGGTTCGTCACAGCCAAAGCCCAGGTCCAAGAGAACCTCCTCTGGGTCATCATTCCACAGGTTGAGTATGTCCATCACACTGCCAACAGAGGGCAAATGGAGCCTTACTCAGAACTGAATGTGTCTCTACTTTGCACGAACAAACATTTGTGTCTGTGTTTCTGTGTGTGTGTGTGTGTGTGTGTGTGTGTGTGTGTGAGGCAGTGTCTAACCTGTGTGGTCTAGAGGGACCTGAAGTTGCTGAGCTGAAGCTGCTCCACCTGCTGAGAGCTGGACTTGACCTGCTCCACCTGTTGGTGTACACAGCAAAGAGTTTATGGTTCCAGTCACACACGATTTTCAAATTGTTAGGGCCTGAGCACGGTTAGCCACAAAAAACTATGGCTTTTGAGGTGATTACTATTTTTATCCTGCACATTTTTGAGGGGCAAAACCCATGTAAATTGGCACACAACTGGGCTTGGGCAGGGGCCAAAGCTGGGATGAAGTTCTGTCGATATTCATACAATTTGGTGGGATCATTGCACTCATCTTCAACACATTTAAAAATTCTTAAGTCAGCCATGTTTGATTTTGTGCATTTATTTCCCTTTTCTAACACATTGTGAAAATAGACAGTGCTTGGGTTCATACATGTTTAGCGGGCTTCATTGCGCCCCCTAATGTGTGGAAGGCCTTAGTTGGAACATAGTTGCTCTGGTATTCACCAAATGTGGTACCCACATAGCTCTCGTGACTTTGGACATATTTCCTATTGGCTTTCATTACCTCGCCCAACTGAGGTGAGCCATTTTGAATTTGGTGCGTTTTTTTACGTAAACTTTTTCTAACTCCTCCAAGAGGGTTTATCAGATTTGTTTCAGATTTGGTTGGTATAACCCTCCAACTAATGTGACTCTAGATTGCAAAGGATTATTCGGTACATCAAATGATGATGTCACAGGTCATGTGACAATACACCATTTTAGGCACTTTATAGGTATAGTTTTCTTTTTTAAAAACTGCTCCTGGAGGATTCAACACATCTACTTCAGGTTTGGTCAACAGAATAATTAGACCTCCGTCTTGCCAAGTTGTGAATGTTTTGTGTTTAATGTAACAGAGTTGCTACAGCAAGTTCTTCAATTTGCATGCTTCGCCATGACACAGAAAGCTGTTGTAACTTAACTTTACCTTGTCAAATCTGCACCAAATTTCACATGCTGGATAAGAGCCCAGGCCTGAAGACATCTGCAGGTCCATATAGAGCTAGTCACAGCGCCACCTACTAACAACAGGAAGTTGGCCTTATGTGACAAAGATTATGGGATTTAAACGAAATACTCATGATGTGATACACACATGATGTACAGCAACATATAATGAGCTGCAGACCACCAGCCCCTCACACTCAATCGTGCCAGTGCCAAAACACTCCACTGCAGCGAGCCTAAACGACTTCCGCCCTGTTGCACTCACCCCCATCATCATGAAGTGCTTCGAGATGCTGGTCCTGGCTCATCTCAAAACCTGCCTACCACCCACACTGGACCCCCTTCAATTCGCCTACCGCCAGAACAGGTGTACAGAGGACGTCATCTCCACAGTACTTCACTCCGCCCTCTCCCACCTGGACAACAACACCTATGTGAGAATGCTGTTCATCGATTTCAGTTCAACACCATCACCCCCTCCAAACTGATCACCAAACTAGGTGACCTTGGCATCAACACCTTCCTCTGCAGCTGGATACTTGATTTCCTAACCAACAGACCCCAGTATGTTAGGCTAGGCAATCACACCTCCTCTACCCTCACCCTGAACACTGGGCTGTGTGCTGAGTCTGCTCCTCTACGCCCTGTTCACCTATGACTGCACGCCTGTACATGGTTCCAATACCATTATCAAGTTTGCAGACGACACAACTGTGGTGGGCCTCATCAACAACGATGAGTCGGCGTACAGGGAGGAGGTCCGGCACCTGGCGGCATGGTGCGCCAACAACAACCTGGGCCTCAACACCAAAAAGACCAAGGAGCTTATTGTGGACTTCAGAAAGAATAAAGGCTTTACACACAACCATCCATATCAATGGAGGTTGAGCGTGTCACCAGCTTTAGGTTTCTGGGTGTCCACATCTCAGCGGACCTCTCTTGGACCCTCAACACCTCAACCCTGGTCAAAAAGGCACATCAGCATCTCTTCTTCCTCAGGAGACTGAAGAAAATCCACGTCTCCTCTGATCCTGGTGAACTTCTACCGCTGCACCATCGAGAGCATCCTCACAAGCTGCATCACAGTTTGGTATGGCAACTGCTCTGTCTCAGACCGGAAAGCACTGCACTACAAAGCACTACATCACCGGTAGTCCACTTCCTTCCATCGAGACCGTCCCCCTCAAGTGCTGCCTGCGGAGGGCGCGCAGCATCGTCAGGGACACCTCACACCCCGGCCATAGACTGTTTGCCCTCCTCCCCTCTGGGAGGCACTAAAGGACTCTCCGTTCCAGGACCTGCAGGCTCAGGAACAGCTTCTTCTTACTAAACTCTGCACCACGGTGATAGCCCCCATCCCTGGTTACCTCTAAAACTGCATTTCGTTGTATTTTTACTCTGTGCAATGATAGTAAAGTTGAATCTGAATCTGATAGTATACACAGGCTGTGGTACAGATTGAAATTCGTCATTTTCTGCGGCACACACTACACACAGGAAATCCTATCGCAGTGTCAGATGGCCGAAGTGCACAAGGTGGAGGGGCCAGTTTATCGTTACTTGCATCATTAATTCAAATTTGTAAACTGACATTTACACATGACATCCTATTTATTTATTTAACAAATCCCATGTGCAGACCTAAACCAACAATCAATTAATGCCACTTACTAGTCATATGTACTGTATATGCAAAGGCTGATATATCTTCTTCCTCTGTGCCATAGAGCTCCAGTAAAAACCCATCAATGAGCCACACTGTTCATCACCATGAACAAACACACATTGTAGTTTATTTTGTTGGTCCCACATACACCATCCTGCTGCCACGAATACTTACTAGAACACCAAATGTGGAATAATCCTCCACTGAAAACAGTCAACAAATACGTAATTTACTTCGGTTTGAGTAACGTTGGAGTCACAGTAAAACTATATATTTGTGAGGCGTTTTCAAACATTGATGTTTTCAGTTGGAACAAATGGACTTGACCTCGATGGAAAACGTCATGAGGTCAAGAAAAGATGTGAAGGAGAGAGGATTTAGGAAAAGACAACAAGGGTGCTCAGAGAATCCCACTGCACTTTCACTGCAGGTCATTCCTTCTGCTGCTGTCACACTTTACAATCAACACTGCTCCCAGTAGTCCGCACACACCAACACTGATAACACATTCATGATCAATATCTGCAAATTGTGAATTCAACCGTTTAGTTATATATAGTTTACTGTTGAATGGTTTATTATAGGCCTGTCTTGCTTTATTTAAATGCTTCTTGTTGAACTGTCCTCTTTTTCTGCTATAAGACTGCATCAAAAAAGAAAAATATTACTTCATTACCGAGGTTGAAATAGAAATTAAAAAGGACTATAGACTACAATTTAATAAATATTGAGTTAATTGTTTGAGTTATTGAGAATAGGTATATGCATGTTTTTATTAATACTCCTTTCTAAACATGCAATATTTATTCATGTTGATCATTTATGTTGTTCATGAGAATTTCTTTATTGACAGTTTGCTATATTTTCTGTTCATTTTATTTGTTATTCTTGTTTTAGTTGTACTTAAATGTTACATGTTTGAAATAAATACATAATTATTTAAATGAAAATAAATTGAAACACGATGGGTCTCTGTCCACTCATATTTATCAACATGACAATCAATATATTAAATAGTTGTAAATCTATGCAATACAGGAATTTTGTTTGTTTCATGAACTGACAAATGTTGCATCGCTTTAAATGCTAAAGGAGATTAGAAAGGAAGCATTGAAGCACCTTTCTTTAGCATTCAGAGAATTTCACCTGCTCAGATACTTCAGGGACATTTCACTCCGTTAGGAAACGTCCTTAGCAAAAAAGACTATTCGACCACAGCCTTTGTCTTTTCATGGGATTTGTTGACAATGAGAACAGATACACAAAGTTAATCACAAAGACATGCTAAGTTGTGGGTTATTGTTTGATAATCAATTACCTTACATATTATAGCCTATTTGAACTAATACAACCTCCATGTACAAGAACAAAGACATCTGAATTAGTCAAATTCCAACATTGTGAGATTTAACATGAGATTGATCTTCAATACATACAGAATATAAAGGGAATAACAGCTGTTGTGTACTCACATTGTGATCTAGGTCTTTGTTGATCAGAACCCTGTGTTACCTGTCCTTGATCCTTTATATCCCTCTGCTCTTAGCTGATTCATTTTTTCTGAACAGCTGTCAAGCATTGCAATAACTTTCCTCTTCGCTTTCTATGCAAACTCGGCTGTGCATAGGAGGAGGTGAGGCTTATTTGCCTGGTAAATGATGACTTGTAGTTATGTGTCTATGTGTTCAGGTCCAGAGGCTGCTATCACAGCCTGACTCAACTGCTGGCAGTCAAAGACACACTGCAGTGGAACCTCGTGACCTTCTAGTGTTTAATCAACCACAGAACATGTATTTATTCAAACAAATGTAATCAGAAAGATGATTAAAAAAAAGTGAAGCGCTTATCTATAACACATGACAGGAACAGCTATTGAAATGTCTTCTAATCACTTTGCCTATTTTGCACAAGCTTATCAGGTCTTCTCAACATGAAGGTGCTTGTGTTACCAGATGAGCGGTAAAGCCTCTATGCAGGTATGTAAATGCCAAGTAATATGTGTTTATCTTAATGATTCATTTCATTCTAGAAACCCTTTTAATGACTGGACTGAAACATAGCTTTTGTGTTGTGTTGTTCTGTTCATCTGCCTCTCAAAGTCTCTCACGATCTCAAAAAAGGGGCTGTTTGAAACTCTGCATGACGTATAAATGACTTTGACAAGTAATTAACAATAGAGGTGGTAAACTCTTAGCAGATACAGGACCGAGGTTACATGCAACCAAACTTGATGCACACGCTACTTGAGCTACCATGATAACATAAGGATCAGAGCCAGCCAAGCACAGCTCTCTTTGCTCATAATGAACACTCAACCTGCCCATAAACACAAGACAGACAGTGAGCAGACAGAGAGCCGTCTGAACATGATGGTGAGCCTCAAATATACACCAATATTCTCCATCCACTGTGGTTTGCGAGAACACTGCCATGTCTTTCTTGTCTGCCTTAAGCAGCAATACAAAAAGCTAAATAATGAACTAATCAGCTTTCATTGATTAGCCTGTTCTTATGGTCAAACTCCGTATGGCATTTGGATGGAGTCGATCTGTGTGTGTGTGTGTGTGTGTGTGTGTGTGTGTCAGAGTAAAGCACAAAGAGAAAGAGACAGAGAGAGGAGGTTTGAGACGAGGACATCTCACTCTGGAACTTCTAAAGTATTGTCAAAAGAACTCCGTAACTCCGGACCTGATCAATACTCTGGGCATTTACTAATTAATAACCGGTTCCCGTTTAGTACCAAGTTTCGGGGGCATCCCTACTTGCAACCTTATTTGTGTTGGAAGGTGAACATGACTTAAACCCTGTAACTCTGTGTTGTCGGATTGTTCCAACCACCAATAAAGCATTAAAGTGAGATTAGGGTTACTGCAGATTTGTTGATCCAACATTTAATTGACGTGCTTATAATCTTCACAAAACATATACAGTAGGTTGGATCGAGGGGAAGTCACAAGTATCACAGGCCTCTAAAACACCGCCGTCTATTCAAATTCATCCTGTTCAAAGGGCAGTTTAAAATGTTTAAAGACTTACATTTTAAATGCAACTAGAACTGTGCTGCAAACTGCAACACAAATCTTGATTAACTCTGACCTCAAAATGAAATGTCTTCCAATTTGATTCAATATTATTAACATTTACACCTTGATTTAAACTGACAGAAGCTTTAAACTACTGAAGTTAGCTCATTTTTACTTTCAAACACTAGTTTCAAAATATCCACACACAATTCCATTACAAACAAAGAATATCTAACAGTTGCACTAGCACTGTGCTTCAGTCTATACGACTGGCTGAAGGTTCTGTACATCTGACAGGAGATGAGAACAAGAAGAAGAGAGGCGTCCTTACCGCAGAAACTCCTGGACCGTCCTCACCCTCTGGCTACCATATAAAGATGCTGCAGGAGAGACAAGTCATGTTATTTGGACGGGAAAGCAAACAGGGCATGTGAGGCCATACGTGACACAAGCAGAGAGAGAAACATTAGAAAAGGAGGAAGACAGAACAAAGGGAAACGTCTCCTTCATTTTCTGCTCATTGAAAGTCGGTGCATCCTGTTCAGGTTTGGTGTCAAGGCTCCTTGAGCTATGTTAGGAAAGTCTCCCTCTCCTTCCCTCTCCCTCCCTCTCTTCTTTTTCCTCCAGTGGGTGTTTGGGTTTTGGCAGTTGCTTCTGCCTCCCCCTCCCAGACGAGGACTCCATTTGACATTGGCATGGTGTCAAGAACAAAGTAGTCTTTCTCTTTCTGCAGTGCCATACCCTGTGCCATACCCTGTGCACACATCATTTTTGTCCCAAAACAAATACTCCAACATCCAGTTAACCTGCAGGCATTACTGTGAGACATTTAACAGTTACCTTTAAAAGGTAAAGAAAAAAAAGAAACTCCAGGGTGGTGACAGTGGTGTTGTGGTCCACAGGCTCTGATCTTTTGAATCGCCGTGTCATTTGCTTTGACAGACACCCAATGACAGTAGAGGACACAAGGGTATTTATGTCAACTGATCTCTAACAGGTTGAATTGGATCTTGAAATTGGAAACTATTCATTTGCTTTGCAATTGAAAGCAGCCCAGACCATGTTTTCAGAGGAGGTTTCTACTTCTTTCCACAGTGGAATGAAACCTTTACATATTCCTGTGTGTATTTTCTTGTTGCATCACCTACATTTTTATTTTTGGTTAAATGTCATCTGGAAAGTGACTTACTTATAGATCCACCTCAAAGACCTGATGTTTTTTTTTTAATTAAAGTTAAATTAAATGAAAATGACTAAAATGACATTGACTCATTCTCCCTCATTGTTAAAATTCAAAATCTGACTGAATCTAACATATATCTATGATGTGAACACTTTAACTACTGGACAATTCACTGAAAAATCCATCTTTAGTTTATGTGAGCCTGGGGCTTTAAATTTCCACATCACATTTCTGTAACCATGGACCATGATTGGCTCCAAACCTGTTGTGATGTCACAACTTATGCTTGTAGGTACACGCCTTTGACTGAGATTTGAAGTGAGCGCAGAGAAAACAGCCTTCTAGTGTCAACCTCTGCACATACATCATTCTGTACAGTGAAGGTCAAACATTTGAATGATGTTGTTAGTTATGTCGTATATTTTGTTCTTATTATAAATGCTTCTATTGTTTCTGTTTTTAACATGTAAAGTGTCTTTGAGTGCCTTTTAAAGCGCTATATAAATAAAATGTATTATTATTATTATTATTATTATTATGTAACAAGTTCAGACTCCCATTTATTGTTCATTTGCCTAGTCAATGTACTGTATCCTCATGCAACGGCTGGTATAATATCTTATGAAAAGTTTTTGTTCATTTTTGTGCGATCTCCTACGAAATGTCTAGCATACAGTGTGCCTGTGCAAGCCCCTGCGGTGCACAACCTGTTTAAGAAAGATCGTGTTTGGGTTCAAATAAATGTGTGTTGAATGAAAGTCCTGTGCTAATTTTGTGTACGATGTATCTTTGTAACAGAGAGCCTACCAATTATATTTATGTAGAGTAACAGGCAGCATTTTTATTTTTCTGTATAACTTAAACTCGTTCTTGAAGTCACTGAGAATTGAGAAATACTAAAATATTTTGGTCAAAAGTGTTTATTTGTTAAGCATGAACAAATACATGTTGCCTTTGTGTGTTTGATGCAATCAGTTGATATAATGTTTTCAAATATAAAAACCATCTTTATAATCCTATACACAATTTTCTCTGCTTTCATGCCATAATTTGCCACACCACAATTATTGTGCACTGTGGACTGGATTAGATCCTGCAATTAGCACCCTCGATGTAATGCATCGAGAATATTTTTTGAATTGGGTTTGTGTCAAACTCGTCCGGGACGCAGATGCGTACAACAACTTCATTACATGACATAACATACAATACAACTACACTGATACAAACAGTTGTGACCGGAAAATTTACCGGTCGGTCTACGTTCCGACCCTCACCTATGGTCACGAATTCTGGGTCGTGACCGAAAGAACGAGGTTGCGGCTACAAGCGGCCGAAGTGAGTTTCCTCCGTAAGGTGGCTGGGCTCAGCCTTAGAGATTGGGTAGGGAGCTCGGACATCAGGAGGGAATTTGGAGTTGAGCCGCTACTCCTTTGTGTCGAAAGGAGTCAGCTGAGGTGGTTCGGGCATCTAATTAGGATGCCTCCTGGACGCCTCCCACTGGAGGTTTTCCGGGCACGCCCTGGTAGAGACCCCGGGGAAGACCCAGAACACGCTGGAGTTGCGGGGGAGTGGGAAGTCTGGGTCAGCCTGCCTGGCCTGCTGCCACCGCGACCTGATCCCGGATAAGCGGAAGACAATGGATGGATAGATGATACAAACAGCTCGTTATCCTCTCCCACACACCTCGAGCCCTCAGCTATTGTACAAGAAAACAATGATAATGACCTGGATGATAAATGAATGAATTACTGCAGTTGGAACTCAAAGTCAGTCAGCAGAAGAAAGGGATCTGATCCCCGACCATCCCAACTCCCTCCAGGATCAGTAAACATTCTGTAAAGGTTGGAGTCCTATGTGATCCCTGGTGCTGTGGGGTTTTTTCTTTACCGGAAGTTAGGTTTAGGTAACAATCACTTGACTACGACACTAATGACTGATCAACATTGCTTTTGGCACAGGACACAAACAGCGGTCTCCTGGATGAAAGTCCTGTGTTTGTTTGACCCATCCACCTGCCCCCCTCCCGTCCTGTGTGGACTGTCTCACACTTTATACTACGTCAGTTGATCTGTCTGTAATGCCACCAGTGGGTTTGTTGCATACATAAGCTAAAAGCTGAGCATTGACCAAGCCACCTTACTTGACGCGTTGGAAGAAAGAACAGGTATCCCGACAGAACAATACCACAGTTGAATTCTAGCCTGCATGCATGTTTTTTGTTTAGCCTAACATTGTTGAAACGGAGCAGCTAATATTGGTAACGAGAGCAACAAGCTAGCAGACTGCCGGTTGATTGAATGTCGTCTCTCTGCTTTGTGCACACAGAGTGTCTGTGAACTGCTCCTCCCTCAGTGAAACACCAACAGAGAGGAGAGAGAGAGGTGAGAAACTCTAAGCGACAATAAATGACAACAAAACGAGCTAAAGACTCCCACTGAGCTGAAATAAAAACAAACTCCTAGTTATGTTCTGTCATTGTTTCAATGCAGACTTGTCCATGTCCGCATCGAGATGCATATTTTACATCTTTTACATCTTTTCTACTTCTTAGCATGTTGATATTATTCCTGCTGGCTGCTGCAGTTTGGTTGACAACTTTTAGTGCCTGTTTGTGTGATTCATTGTTTTGAATATGGATTACATTTCTTTTATCGTATACATATACACGTAACATCACATCAATTATCACAATAAGTGAGTAAAGCACTTATTGAAATCATATTTAAATCGGCTTTTTGTAGCCTACCGCTTCATATTTTTAGAGTGCAATGCAGCATATTGCTGTTTATATCACGTTAGTGTGCCCTGCACTCTTGTGCCCTTAAAGTTGCAACACATAATACTGGAAAACTCCTGCTGAGGATGGCACCTTAAAAGTCCAGAATAGGAGGCTGTTTACCTTCTACACCCAAGGCCAAGTCATCGTCACTGCCGGAGTTCCTCCTCCGAGGCTCTGCAGGGAACACAGGAGACAGCAACATAAGAACCAGACAATACTATTACCGACAGAAACACTTGTGTACCTCACAACATGGTAACAGTTGAGTTATTTTTATAAAGATAAAGTCATGTATATTTCATCTTCAGAGGTTAGCTGAGAGAGACAGAGAGGGAGTGAGGGAGATGGGGCTATAACAATAGTTACGTACCATAACTCTAGATTCTATGAGTATAGCCACAGCGCTCTAAGAGCTATTACTGTGGGCCTCACCTCGCCTATGAATTGAGATGAAACCAGACAATCAGCTCACAAAACAAACAGCTCTAAGAGCTATCTCTACTGGGTTAAGGGTGGAGTCAGAAGTTATTTCACATGGCGTTCTCCAAAAAGAGAAAAGTGGACAACGAGACCAGAGCCTTTAACCAAGAATGGACAAACTCTTATCTCCATTCTTCCCACAGGCAGTTTAAATCCATGTGTTCAGAGACTGTGACGATTATTAAAAGCGGTAATGTGAAGCGCCACTACGAGACAAAGCACATATCTTTTGAGAGTGTGATTTGACAGTCAATTGAATACATATGCTCTAGACGGTCTGGTCCTATCCACAAGTCTTAGACAAATTTGGATATTTTATCTCAACCCATCAGCATTTGCTGATAAAGCAACTGTCTTCCATGAAGCTGCTGTTGAGGTACACACAAAGGTTTTCAATGTTGGCGTCCTTTACAGTTCATGACATTTACTCTGGGATAGGACATACAATCAATCATCTTCTATAACCTTGGCTGTGAAATGAACACTCCTGGTTTCCAGTTCAGCTATATTAACTGTAGAAACCTCACACAAAAACAATGCTTATCCTTCCCGCACTCTGTGTAAATAAAAGTGTTAATCCACATAAACCTGAACCACCTCAGCCTTATGAAGTCCCCAATAAGCCTAATTCATTCAGCCAACAGATCACCCCACCATTTCTTTGCACCTAAAAACACCACTGGGTTATTGCAATTTTAGCCATGCTAAGACTGTGGCTCGATGAATAGTCAAGCTGAAATAGTTCTACTATTTGATGGATTTCCATAAAATGTTTTTGGTCGAGCTGAAATCACATTTATTCGTCCCTTTTGGTTGTCAAGCATATGCATTTAAAATGTATTTTTAGGATTTTTTTTATTATTTAAAAAGGCGAAATACTCCTTTTCGTCTCAGCTGGCTGAAGGGGCGTGTCCATGTCTGTGTTTGATTGACAGCAGCTGGCAGGCTGTCAAAGTGCTGGTGTTACACTGTAGGTAATGAGAGACAAATGAAACAAAGTAGTGTTTGTAGTATAGTTACTGGTATTGAGGGTAGTGACATCGCAGGTAAGTTTCCATGCTGTTTAATGTGCAGCGGCTAATAAGCTATTAGAAGTGTGCTTTTCCTGGTGTGTGTTTGCAAGAAGGAGAAGGCTGATGTGGGTTGTTGTTATAAGTCTTTAGGCCTGTTTGAGATGAGCCAGAACAACGGAAAATGGCACAATTTTGATTGCTGTCTTGCTGAGTGCATTGCATGATGGTTAGTCATTGTGACTTGCTCTGGAGGCCCGACTGCATGAGACATGGATGCATGCAGTTTTGTGCGCTGTTGATCAAACTCTCTAATTGGCCCTGCCAAAGAGCAGAGCTCCAAACATTGTGCTAATGAGCGGGACCTGGTTTCCTCCAAACATGGCGCTTAGAGTCCAGGCCAAACTGTATTGAAAAATAGCTGCATAGATAGATAGATAGATAGATAGATAGATAGATAGATAGACTTTATTTCAGACTCAGGGTCCATAGAGACAAATACATAAAAAGACAGACACAAACAATAAAAGTACATAGGCCTAGCAATGCCTTACAAAGAGACAGCATAAATATGGTTTCAATGATATTGCATACAAATTGTTAAAAAATGGTTTGTTTGTGTTATCGGTTGCTATTCCAACAAAGCCAGACTAATATCTGGGGTTCCACAGCGAAAGCTATGCAGGTTCCGCCAAAATGTATACTGTAATTCTCAATTATCCATCAGTTATATGTGTGGGTCCGGATCCGGACCGCGGTCCGCTTATTAGTGACCCCTGCCCTAGACCATAGCCAGGAAGCAGTAGCATTTAGCCATGCTGAGAATCACTGTAGATTCAATCCAAGATTGTACAGCAATGGTTTTACAGCATAGCAACATTTCCACTGACAGTGAGGTCATGAGTGCTGTCGGTGCATTGTCACATTTTTCAGGAGGTGCTCTCAAGTATAAATGAGGCATTATGTTGCAGGTGAGGGGGAGGAGCAGGCAGAGGCATGAGGAGCAATTTGCCATTCCCATGGTTTTCTCAACCACCATTTGCATGCTGTTTGAATGGGCTGGCCTCGGGGCTGGGTGTAGGGTTAGATAACACACACACTGCTCAACAACAAGGTTTAAATTCATCAAAGTGCGGCTTTTTATTTTATTGAGAAAGAAGATTTTAAATTCAGCATCACGAAAGGAAATGTGAAAGTAAACACATTTTAACAATGATGATGAACTGTATCAACTGATCTGAATAAATAACAGTTTAATTTGGATTTGATAAAAAAACACTGAAGCAGCAGGAAGATATTCTATGAGCCAGCCTGTTATGCAACTGTGTATTTCACTGCACAGCAGCTACTGTACGTCTGCATTAGTCTCTGACTCTCTGGTAACTTCTGTGATACATGCAGCGTTAACGTTCATTTTCACAACTGAACTAGAACCATTCACCTCCTTCCACTCACGTGAGAGCTTACTAGACCACTGCAGAAATTACTTTAAAAAAAGGCTTTACTTACCATCCGGCACCACTGATTCACACAGTATGAAGCTGACCAAGTAAAGACAGACAGCTCTCTACAGGGACGCAGACACAGAGAGATTTCCATTGGAAGTACCTGCAGCTTTACACGCCGGCTCCCGCTTTGCATCCTCTCTGCAAACACAGGTCACATTTTCTTAGAAGGAGGGACACAAATGTGGGCAATATATTGTGATAGTATCAATGCTGTGCAATATCCTCTATAAACATATGGTATGGTGTCTGGATTGTACCACCCAAATATTTCTACGGTATCTTTCAAATATAGCACATAACAACGAGTGTAAACGATCAGTTCATTGAAAGACAAGTCAGAGGAAGACACAGTACAACCGAAACCTAACGCCTCAAACATTCATCCATTTAGTGAATATTTGACAAACTAATACAGATCATAAGGGCCACATCTATAGTCATTATTTCTATATGTTCTGACTTCAGTACCTGGTACCATCAATTGAATTAGTTACTTTATAATTTGTTATTTAAGGCACAAATGAATGACTGATCCATTGAAGGATGACACTGGTTTTGTTATATGTCATATATTACTTTCAGAATGAATCAGGCTTTATTCAAACCACAGCACCTTTATTTGTAAACCTAGAAAAAGTTTATTTTCATGGATTTTCTTTCAGTTGTAGTGTAATGTTGACACAGAGAAGTCGGGTAGATTCACAGTCAAGGGTTCATCTCACTGATACTCACTCAGTGACAGTGGTGGTGAGCCATTTCCTGACGCTGTCCTGGCTCCAATTTCCTGTGGTTGACATGATGCATCAAATTACAATAAAGCCGGTGACAATAAGCTCTGATAGCAAACACTAAAAGTGACAGAAGTAGGAAGCCTCCACTGAGAGCTGACCACTGAACAACAGCAACATGTCCTCTGAGCCTCCTGGTCTCAGCCAGGGTCCTCTACTGAATTCACAAAGAAAGAAAAATTCCTGTCATATCAATGACAGATTTGTCATCTTGGTGCCTCAATTTAAAATGATGATCTTTTACTGGACTATTTTGGTCATTTACAAATAATATATGAGACAATACCTTGTCTATATGAACAATGAAGATATTAAATGAAAAATGTAAATGTAGTCAATTAATCGAAGATGTATGTGGATGTAAACTCTATAAATTAAAATGTGTGTAAATTGAATAGAGAGCCCTACCAATACACCACTGCTACCAATGCTGAGTTGTCGGATCACCTGACTGCTTGTGTTTTTTTTAACCCGTCTTTAAAGTGATGTCACTGTGACCCCAGATCTGTGACTTTGTTGAGTCCAATTTACCATGACGATAGACGAGAAGTACAGATGCTATGTCATGTTTTGTCATTCTTAAGAACTTAACTTGACCGGTGCAGGGCAGGTTGAAACTCTCCCTCATCATCATCCTAATTTGATGCTTTCATTTATAAAAGGACTATTTGTATAAACAGCAATGGCTTTTGATGTTTTACTCTACTGTCTCCAAAGCACCTGTTTTTCCAAAGCACATCACATTTCCTGAAGCATACCTACACTAAAATGAAGCTATCTAACAACAAAAACTTGAACACAGTTTAATCCACACTGTGTAAGTGTGTTTTTAAAACTGCTTCACTGTGCAACAATAACAGCCGACCTACACAGAAGCAAACTTTTGAAAATAATTGCAATAAGATGATTCGCAGTAAATGGGATTTGATTTCAGTATGTATTGTGGGCTGACAAGAACATGTTCATAGCTTCCCTACCGTGAGCCTCCTGGTCCTGAGCTGTGATCAACTCAGGAGGGTCCATTTGGTTCCAGTGGACCCTGGATGCAACCAGATTGGTCCTTTTGGCCCGAGCTCCCTTCAGACGCCATGGAAAGAAACTGGAGTGTTGGGGATCACAGCTCATATGAGGAGCAACAGATGCACAACAACACCAGAAAAGCAGAGTCATGAATGCTTATTACCTGTGTAACTGGAATGACCCGGATAACTTTTGGTTGTGCATCGACAGCAGCAGCTGAGCTGATCAGTAGTGAGGAGCGTGTGAAGCAGCAGACAGCAGTTCTCATTCAGCTCCTGCAAACATGCCTGAGCAAAGCAGGGACATGCAAATGACACTCTGGTAGACTCTGTAGCCCTACAAGGAAATATGAGGATATGTGTTGTTGATACCGTCCATCTCTTCCTGCTCCTCTTCTATCACTTCCTGCTTGCGTGTGGTCAGAGGACACTACATTCCCTCCAGCAAAAAGAACTAGAGGTCCTTAATTAGTAGGAAAAAATCAGTTGGTTTAATACTTTTCCACTGAAGTTTAGTCCTTTTCACAAGTCATTCGATAGCTTACAATAGAGGGTAAAATCAGTTTAAATGTGTAATTACTTCATGTTGCTCTTGTCAATGTTTTGTATTGTTTTTCCCTAACGCTGTGTCTCTTCTTGTCGCAGTAACATCCATTTGTTTTGTGTCTATATTTATATCATCATGCAAATTGTGTGGTTGTTTAATGTTCACACACCTTAATTGTCACTGGTATTTCTGACATATCTGATAGAAACAACTCGATTGATTTGAAAAAAACCTTTTGGTAAAACTTTTGGGCAAGAAACTGAACATTATATGTGGTCAGATTCAGACAATAGCTTAATAGTTAAGAAATAATAACAAAATCCGTATTGTACTGTTTATGTAGAATTACTTTCACTTTAGTTAACAACAAAGCGCACCAGTTTTGCAGTGACATCATTGATGATTTACTAGCCTTAAAGGAACAGTGTGTGAGATTTAGTGGCATCTAGTGGTGAGGTTGCTGATAACAAGCAACAACATGACCTTCAGCTCAGCCCTCCTTTTCCAAGCATGTTGGAGAACTACGGTGGCCTTCAGGTATGGGTTAGTTATCTTTAGGATTGTATTACTACTAGGAGCTAATCTTGTCAATACTCTGCTCTTTTTCATGACTAAATCATTTATTTTAAAAACATGTATAGAATTTTAAAACCAAAGAAATTCAGAACAGGATTGGAAGTAATTTATAATTTAGATATAACTAAATATATTGTTTCTAGAGCAGCAACAGTAATATTTACAACAACAAAGTCACTCTATAAAGTCATTTTTTTACTTCTCCAAAATATGACGTTAACACACCAAGATTTTGAGGAACTACATAAAATAACTCACACTGTGATTTGGTATCTAAAACTTTTCACATGGAGATTCCTGCAAGAACTTTTTCGGCAATTGGATGAAGAGCGCCTCTGTTCTGGAAACTGCTCAGAAACCCCTCTATTGTCAGTAAAGTTTCATGAAGCTGTGATCATCCTTAAATGGTATTATACAACATGACAGTGTTACAGGTCTCAGTTTGAAAGAGCCTGAGAACAGAGGTGTGTGCCTGAGAAAACAGGAAAAATGATGCGGCAGGCAGACGTGGGGCTTCTTCATTCAAAGTCTTCTCAAGCTATTTATTTAACATTTTTTGGGTGCAAACAAACCTAGTGTCACGGTTTTGGGTTTTGTTTAGTTCTTTCTTCGGTTTTATTTTGACTTTCCCTGCCTCGTGTCCTGTGAGAATGCCGAAAGTAAACTGTAAAATCCATCCATTATGTACGGCTTATCTGGGGCAGGGTGGCGGGGCAGCAGGCAGCAGGAAACCCAGAGGTGTTCCCAGGCTGGACGAGATTTATAATCTCTCCAGCATGTTCTGGGTCTACCCTTCTTACATGTTGGACGTGCCCTGAAAACCTCTAAAGGTAGGCGTCCAGGAGGCATCCTGATCAGATGCCCGGACCACCTCTGCTGGCCCCTTTCGATGCAAAGGAGCAGCGGCTCTACTCCGAGCTCCCTCAGGATGTGTGAACTCCTCACCCTAGCTCTAAAGCCCAATTGTTTGCACGAGTAGATTACATACAAAGTCAATGCACAGATGCGAATAGACGGGAGTAACGCGAATAACACCTAATACACGAATTCAATACCTCATATTAGTAGAGACCGGACGAAACTATGTGAATAAATGTATGTGTATCAACCATATTTTACAAACAACGAAAAAGACGCTGCCGTATTTACGCCGAGATGACGTTACGTTGAGTGTTGATGGAGCTGCTACAATGTTAGCATAGTCTAGCACCAATCAATCCAAGCTTCATTGAGAAAATTTTAAAAGTTAATTGCTTGTCGTCTTCGGCATCATTACGTAGTTATTTCGGAGTCCCTTTTTGTCCGTTTATTGCAGTTAAATCACAGCAAAATCTGTTTATTTTGTGTTCATACAGCTGTAGTAAACTGCTTGCTAGCCACAGTGAATACAGCTCGATGAAATCCACGGAGCTGCTCTGGATGATGTTATGAACCAGATAAGACGGCTTTAATGGAGATAAGCTACTCTTCCTCTGCAGCGCGTCTAGCGCGAATCACCACGAATGGTCCCACGAGTAAACTCCCACAAGTAAACGCAAAATTTTGCCTCGTGTTTAATGTAAACGCTGTATTGAAATTCTGATTGTGAATTCATTATTCAATAACCCTAAATATGATTCTGGTGTTTTTTGAACCCTGGAAAGTATTAGATGGAATGTTTCTGGGAGAATCTAACTTTTATCGAACCCGATCCTCAGAAATGATCAGCCTCATGTGACTGAATGGAAATGAGCATAAATTATGTAAAAAGTGTTTCTTGCTGACAGACAGACTCTCTCTCTGACTTTAATTGTATCCATAATAAAAGTTAATGTAGGAAATATCAGATCATGAAAAGACAAATGTGTCTGTGGTCCTTTTGTTGTTCAGACCTACAATTAGGATATATTTGAACCAGATGGTGAATCAGAAAACAAATCAAATATAAAACTTGAGAGTGATAGAGTTTATTTAAACCCTTTTTATTGGATAATTCCTCGCTTCTCGATCCCCACCTGAACCGGAAGTTGTTCTAAGTTGTTGTTTTAGTTTTATATATTATTTGTTTTCTGATCCACCATCTGGTCTGAACAAAAAAAGAACCACAACAAACTTAATTTATTAGAAAGATTTCTCTTTTTATGATCTGGTATTTGGTAAATGATAAATGCACTTGTACATGTACAACGCCTTTCTAGTCTTGCACACTCATAGAAACGGACTGAAGGAGCCGATCTTTTGACAGCCATCTTTAAATAAAGTTTGAGCAGAAGTTCAGTCAGGAAGACTCTTTACACTCCTTTTCATTCATAATCTCTCAGTCTCTCTCTCCCTGTGACTTAGCTGATTCTGGGCATTTACCTTAATTAAGTTAAGCAACCAGGTTTGCTTAAGCCAATCACATCGTTGCTGTCAAACTTTTAAAATGTTCTCTTTTCTGCTGCTGTCGGTTGTCATTGCAGCACAATCAGATGTGACCCTCCTCCACCCAAGTCTCTCCAGTCAGCATTACAGTCATGCTCCTCATCATCATCGGATTGCAGCAACTTCCTTCATCACCACCAGACTCCTTTACTGCCGGGCCTTGTGTCCACCATAAAAAAAGTTATCTTTATTTGCTGTCTCACATGATTTCAGGAAATTACACAGGACATCCAGTGTGTGTGTGTGTGTGTGTGTGTGTGTGTGTGTGTGTGTGTGTGTGTATGACTGTGTGTTAAAAGATGTCATGTAAGGAAATAAGCGGATGATAGGACATCATAAAAGACTGAAAATGTTGAAGGATTTTTACTTGAGTGAGGTTTATAACAATAATAAAACATGTAAGTGCATAAAAAGCACTTTTTGCATTGTGTAAAACTGGTCAGGATTATTATGTTGGACTACGAGCGGTGAAGCCTAAATAAGCACAACTAAACACTAACAATAGTATTATGGAACATTTTGCAGTTGACAAAAAAAAGGATACATTTCCAAATCAATACTGATGACAACCAATTTTGATTGTAATTTATCATAAATTACATGTTGAAAATTGTCCGATTACAACTTGCGTCTGTCATAAATATGGTAAACACATTTTATGAGGCTAATTTGGGATTATATTCATCTGTACATTGACACTCCCGTTTTGACAAAGTCACACGCAGCAGGTTACTCATCGACCTACAATCATGTGAGGGATATTCTCACTCAATAACAAAGTTAACCAGCTTTGGTCAATTGAGATGTTCTTTATGGTTGTACTGTCAGGTCAAAGTCTTTGCATGAGCATTAGAGTGTGGCAGCACATCAAACCCCAGTACAGTAGTTTGGAGTGTTCAGGTGACATATCTCCTCTCAATGGCTTGGACACTGCGACTCTCATGGCTGTTCTTCATGCTCATTTTCCTCCTGGTGGGACTACAGGGAGAGCCGAGGGACACAGCACCGAAACCAAACAAGAGGAGCGTTGGCAATGAGCAGTGAGTTGGGCTTTGTATCAAACAAGAATGTCTTACATTGATGAATTAGAAACGATGGCCTCCACCAGCATTACTCAGCAGACATATTGTTCTGTCATAGACCAACAGCTGGTTGATATAGAAAATTATATTTATTTTAGGGATTTCAAATTATGCAGAGAATAAGGTTTTTTGAAAGAAGCAGTCTTAAATATCCATTAGTGTGTCAATGTTCTGCTGTACATGGTCCCTACAGAGCAGATTTCATTTAATGATCAAAATCTCACTCACTCCCAAAGTTCAGGTTGGAATTCTGGTCCCACTTTTTGCAGGGCTCCAATTGATCATAGTATAACTGGAACATAGCCCTATAAAGAATATACTTGAACTTTGGGTAGAGCAGCTAGCAAGCAAGCCAATTTGTCAAATAAGTTATATCCAGAATTATTATTTTAACAAGGAACCATAATTAAAAAAATGCCCTGTTATAACACACACAAAAAAAAACGGAAAACATGCAATAACACTCACTAACTTAACTCAGTCTTAAAAACCCCTTTGTGTTCAGACACACACACAAAACAGCAGCATTGAAATTAGATTTCTATTTACCACTATAGGCTTAATCAAAAAAGAACAATCATTCAAACGTGTGCATGCAATTGAAAAGGGAAGGCGTCCAGAGCGGCTATAGCGGCTAACACAGCAGCAACTCAGTGTCTTCCAACTGACACAGTCACGAGCGTGACAGTCCCACTATCAATCAGAATATTGCCACAATAGGACACTGGAGCAAGACGAGGCCAAGTCTCTGATCCGAATTTCCTCGCTTAAACCGGAAGTTGTTCTGCTCCGCCATCTTGACGGCCGCTTTTACTTTTGCGCTAAGGCGAGAGGATGGAGGAGCGAGGTGATTTAATGGCCGACACACCCCCTCATTGTTAATCAGTTATTTGATCGGACTGATCTGATGCATCTCAATATCATTGAAGTGAAGCCAGACCACATATTAAACTTTACTAATACTAAACTCTATCACTCACAGGTTTTGTAGTTGATTTGTTTTCTGTTTCACCATCTGGTCAAAATATATCAAATAGTATATACAAATATATAAATGTAGTTCTGACCAACAAAAGGACCACAAACAAGCAGGTACCACGGCAAGATATTATCCCTCTGCCCTTACACCAGACCTTCAGGAACAATGAAACATTCTCTGAATACTATGAGGTTCAAAGTGGGATTCCTGATGGAATTGTATTTGTGTACCTTAAACCTATTCTATGGTCGCAACTGTGGTTGACCTAAATACAACTGCTGTGTACTAAATCTATCAGCACACAGTCTGTTGACGGAAATGTTGCTTTGACCCCATAGGCCTCGTATGCTGTCAGATGATGGTCACCTTGTCTTCACAACCGGGGCCGGTAAAGACATCCGCTTCCAGACGTCAGCATCAGGCCGGGTTAAAGTGGATAATGAGGACCTCACCCAGCTTCTGAGTCAGGTAAGTTCAGACTTTTTCCTTTCCTAAAAAACAATGTGACAGAATATAATAGTCCTACAGGGACGGCACAAGGCCAAGCTACAGCTGCCAAGCAACAGCTGCCCCTCTGGAGAAAAATAAGTTGTACCTCTGCTGTTGTGGTTTTATACTATAGCATAGATACCAGTAGCACATAATTGCTAAAGTCACATCAAATTAAATGACCATATTATCTAAGCTTCAATTCGTTTTTGATGCCCCATCTGGGTGTTTTATATTGTCGGGTCTGTCTGTGACTCAGCCCCTCTCATGTCTGCTCGCTGTGGGTGTAGCCCTGAATATCTTTTTAAATGCTGTGAAGCTCGACAAAACGTATACTGTGTGTAAGTTAGCAACAGTGTTCATTTGTGCGTGTGTGTGGGGGGGGGGGTGCTATGTCGTAATATTTATTAGATGAAATATATTACATTACATTACAGTCATTTAGCAGACGCTTTTATCCAAAGCGACTTACAATAAGTGTATTCAACATAGGTATTCAAGAGAACTACTAGTCACCAGAAGTCATAAGTGCTAAGTGGAAGGCTCAGGGTAGTACTTCTTGAAGAGGTGAGTTTTCAGCCTGCGGCGAAAGATGTGCAGCGACTCTGCTGTCCTGACGTCAGTGGGGAGTTAATTCCACCACAGTGGGGCCAGGACAGAAAAAAGATGTGACCGGGTCGATCGGCCGCAGGGACCTCTGAGCGATGGGGCAACCGTCAAATAAACCGGCAAATACTGTACATATATCTCTTTATCTTGATTATAGGTGTTTTATTTCATTAAACAACTGTAAATGACTCCTTTTACTGTAAGTGAAACTCAAGCTTGATGTTCCCATCCCACCAGCCCAAGAATAACTTCACAATAAGAAAAACAGATAAGGAATATCTTTAACTGTGTAAAAGCCCCTGTACATACAAAAGCAACCGAGTATACCTACCCTGTCTGCCTTTATCGCTGCTAACTCCAGTTCTAAAATGTTCTGCTCATCTTGGCATGTTTAGGTATTTTGGTGCTCCTGCACTAATCAACGAGGTTTGGCTTTATTTGTACTGCCAGCACTTCACCAACATCACAACAGAAAACGTATTAGCTTATCCGAACCAGTCGGAATATTTGTGTCATTACAACTTCTTATCAATGTTTACACAACTGAAAGCCCACTGTTCCTCATATGAGGCTATGAATGATTATCAAGTTAGGAAGCAGACTCAGCAGTTTGGACAAGACCAAAGATCAGGGGCCAGGTGCGTTAGAGTTGGTGGAGACATCATTAGAACTTTACAGCGTTAAAGCAGACAGTCACGTACAGACACAGACTCAATATTTTAATCAAATGTATTAAGCCATGTTCATGCATCCATTGTATCTGACTAATTGAAAAACGCTGACAGATGTGGGTTTGATGGGCAAGAGATGAATAAAGCACATTTGAAGCAGTTGGTATTCACTGTTGAAATGTTTCAAACATCACGATTTAAAAACAAATCAGCTACATCAGTCCGGCGGCATATTTTGGTCTGCATAAGTTGCCTTTCTATTTGAAGGCACCGTAAGGACATTTGATGGATAGGTGACTACACTGAGAGAGGTCAAAATAAGACAAACACAAATTGAAAGGTTACATAAAATTATAAAATAAAATGATATGTATAAAACAACACATTGTCACTCCCAAATCATCAAATACCGATGCTTGGTCAGTGCTTCAAACTATGACGCTCTCGCTACCCTCGCTAGTGTCCGTTCTAGACATGTCACAGACGTTAGTTTCTACACCTTACATGCATAGTGTCTTTTCAAAATAATCTTCCGTCACAAGAAGTTCATTGAAGCAACAAAGCATTTTGTAGGTTTAGGACAAAAGTGTGGTTGACGTTAACGTGACTGACTATCGATTCACGTGACTAGCGTGTGACAAATGAGTCATGTGACTAACGACACTAATACTCATGTGAGGAAATGTGAACGTTTAGATTCGCATGGGACACAAACACTCGTCTCCTGGACGAAAGTCCGGTTTTTGTTTCTCTGCAAAGCTGCGTAAAGGTTCATTACTATCAGTGACCCCTTTCACATTGTCATTTGATTATTATTATAAAAATATCATATATGTAGATATATATATTTTTTTTTTTTTGTGTGTATCTGTTTGATTTTGTTGTTTTTAATGATGTCAAGGCTAAAACTGTGGCCATCATTGATGTGTACAGTTACCATGGTTATCAAGTGTTATCATAAGGTTAGCATAAAACGGGCAGATGTTTATACGGGACAGTAATACAATAATAGTTCCCACACAGTAAATCCAGGTGTCATTCTCAAACTCTGCTGTCCCACTGTAGTTCTTGCTCACTTGACATTAGTACTGGCCGATAGCTGCGCTGTCCACTACAGAGCCAATGATCATGTCCTCATCTGTTCTCAACAATTCTGTTTGTTGTCTGGGTTTAGCTTGAAAGTTCTTCCTCTTGATGGAGATGAAGGGAAAAATAACATTGGCACAGGCTTTGCCCTGGTCTAATGAGTCAGTATGATGAGCAGGTTCTGAGTCATGATGAGCAGGTTCTGAGTCAGTATGATGAGCAGGTTCTATGCTGAAATGCATAGTATGGTCATTTCCAATGAGGCAGCTCAGTCGCCAGAATAACACTTTGGCATTGTATGTTTCTGCAAACCACGGATACATCGTTTCTGAAATAAAAATAGGTTTCATGGCATTTTGAAACTGCATTCTAAATTACTTTTAGGATTCGGCAACAAAACAACTTGGCTAGATTTAGTAAAGGTTTTGGGTTAAAATAAGTACATTACTTTTGGTTCTACATGGGACACAGACTGCAGTTTCCTTGGAGAAAGTCCTGTGCTTGATCATCTATCCACCATATCAGCCACTTCACAAAGCATTTAAAACAAATGAAACATGTTGTTTGGATGTACCTATTCAGAGCAGGCCGATTTCTTGGCCCTATGAAGGTGTTGCTTGCAACGTTGTTGAGAACCGATCATTGCTGGTTGACTCCAGGAGAGTGAAAAAGAGTTTGAATGTGACTTGCATCCAGCAGCAAAAGTGAACTGCACTCAGTCAGTCCTTGACAGAGAAGCTGAATCTTGTCATCGGTGCCATCAGGTTGGATTTTGTGCAAAATCAGATGACATCATGCAGGTTCACCAGAAACGCCTATCACGAACAGACCCAAATCTGCTTCACTGCTGAGGACAGATACAAATCCAGACTTGCTGAAATAATACAAATCTTGCATTCATGGGAATTATTTTCTACAGAATAATTCACACTTTGTTTTAGAACAGTCAACCAGCCCACTGAACCAATTTCATTAATTTACATGGAGGATTGTTTCAGGAACTATTTTGTCTTCGGCTTTCGTAACTGAAATGTCTGTAACTGTCTGATTTCAGATCAAAACCAACAAAGAAGATATTAACAACATTAAGGCAAACGGAGGTGGAGTTTCCCCTGAAATTACCAACAGACTAAACCAGCTTGATACCAAGGTAGGACATTAAAGCTTGTTCTTATGCAATGAGCTATTGTTTTTTTCATGAAATCAATGACATACAGATGGAAATCACATTTAACAATACCAGTTGCCTTTTACAACCTGGCTCAACAGCTGCAACATGGATGGGATTTACAATAAAAACGCTTTAGAATTTATCTGTCTTTCTTGTTTTGAATGCACTGTAAATATGCTATACAACATATCTCTTATGGCGCTTTCCTTGTTTTCCAGGTGTCAACACTCCAGAATAAAGTGAATGCGCTTGAATCGGTAAGATATTTAAGTCAAACTGTTTGTTGTAAAGGCTCAAACTCAAGACTGTACCATACATGTCACGTTGCCTTTCTTCTGCTCTTTTCTCCTCCAGACAGTCCAAAAGTTGTCTTGCACCAGCAATCCCTGTCAGAATGGAGCAACATGTCTGAACTTACTCAACTCATACTACTGTCTGTGTCCCAGCAACTGGGCCGTGAGTTATATACTGTCTGTTACATTATGGGATTGGTTATTACTATTGGTATTAGTGAAACTAGTTCTGCTTGAAATCCCAAATCTTCACAGCAGACTAAATACTATTTTGTCGAAAAACCTCAGACCACCTACTATACTATTGCTACTGTAATACTATTTGGCTTCAAGTTTGCTGTGTCTCAGGGTTTCCCCCTTTATTGTAATTAGATTTAATGCTTATCTCAAGATAGGCACCACGTCAGCACAACATCAACTAAAATACAAATATTCTAAAAACTACACTAAACTTGAAACATATCCCACTGGTCACAGGTATATTAGCAAAGGCCAACTTGGTTTCCTTAAAGACTTCCAGACAATCCCCATGGTCAGTTGCACCCAGATGATCAATACTGTATTTCTAAAAAATCATATATTCTTACAGTCAGTCAAAATACATACACAAAAAATACAAATACAACAATCAAAATCAATAGATAAAGCACAATACCAAAGAATTATGAATATCACTCAGAATTATTCGAGAAAGCGCATTAACATCAGGCAATGAGTGGGACCCACGTCCATTTCAGTTGGTATTAAGCTTTAGTAGCACATTTCCGAATAGCTTAGCATTTAATCATATAAACAACATGAAGGGAGTCTGAGGCTGTCAGGACTTGGTACAGGTTACCCGCTTTGCTAAGTTGAAATCCAGTGCTGAAGATAACAAATATCTGTCCCTGCAGCATGTATATTCCTACAATTGTCTTAAAATGGTAGTTTGTGTATACCTGTATGACATTTTTTCACTTTGGCTGGTTCTATTCCCGTTCAATGATGACACAATCATTACAGTTTGGTCTCATCTATGGCTGATATTTTTGGCTGATTCTGAACCAGGTGTTTCTCCCATTTCTTCCTCTCTTGCTGTGTGTGTGTGTGTGTGTGTGTGTGTGTGCGTGCGTGTGTGTGTGTGTGTGTGTGTGTGTGTGTGTGTGTGTGTGTGTGTGTGTGTCAGGGTCTTAACTGTGCAACAGATGTGAATGAATGTCAGGTGTATTCTGGAACATTTCAGAGTTGCCAGAATGGAGCAACCTGTGTCAACAGCCCTGGGTCATTCAGGTATGTCTTAAGCTTCATATAATACTCTACTGATGGGCTGTTGTAATGTAATCCAAATGTAGCACACTAGCATGCATAACACCCAGACACTCCAAAACAAAGGAAGGATGAAGCTGTGCTTCACCTCCAAACGAAGTTGCCCTGAACAACTGAAACGGTGTCGAGCACATTTCCATTAGCCAACTGGCCTTTCCTAGACAAACTGCTTGACAGTGTGGTACCGCAAGAGCTGTCGCAAATGATGCAGACCAACTGCCTTACAGAGTTTTGTTCCACCAGATCAGCCAACCAGAGGGCAGTAGAGAGTTTTATGTCCGCTGATCAGTCACATGCTAGATGGCACATTTCTGTCTGGAGTGCAGTTATGTGTGTGTGTGTGTGTGTGTGTGTGTGTGTGTGTGTGTGTGTGTGTGTGTGTGTGGCCTGGGGCAGAACTCTGGTTGGGGGAGCAGATATTAGGCCTGGGTCCACAACTAGTTTGGCCTAGTTGATGAAATACACATTTTTAACTTTATCATACATTTTGTCAAAAGTTGTCACACACTTTGTCACAACATATGTATAACCTAGTATGTACTGTATCGTATACTGTATTTTCTAGCCTCAAACATGTCCTTTATTCCAAATGCTTTATGTTGTTTTTTAGAGCAATGTACTGCTAAACAGTTACCTTTATGGTATTTTAATATTATTTCTGTTTGTGTGCAGTTGTACCTGTTCTCCAGAATGGTCGGGGTCTCACTGTACGGTGCGTTATGATGACTGCAGGAATGTGGGACAGGACCTGTGTGTACATGGCACATGTATTGATGCAGACCGGGTTATAGCTGGACAGGTAACCAGTCACTAAACAAGTCTAGTGCAGTTCTGGCGAACCGCTCATAAAAACAGCTTCACACTCAAAAATGCTCTTCCTCTGCTCCTTCGCAACATCGCTGACATGACATGTTGAGTCACACCCAAGTCACAGCTCCTCACGGTCACAAACACCAGAGAGATACACTCTGTGTAGAAGCACAGAGTGGCAGACTTTACCGTTGGGAAAGGTAGACGACCTGGACCTTGGGCTCCAAACTAAGAGGGCCCCAAACAGCTATAGATTAGTATGATGTTTCAATATGAATTAATTTACCATTCTAACTCATTGTGCCCCAAAAATAAACAAAAGGCCCTGTTTTTGAAGATGTGAGAGCCACTATGTGGTGCCTTAAAACGTTGCTTTGCACTCAGTAAGCCCATGGTGTGAACCGTGACGGGGGCCAAGGCACAACAACAAAAACAACAACAATAAAAACGTATCAACATTTCAGAAACCGTTTGTGGCAGATTCAGACCAGGCTAAAGCTATTACAACATCTATTGGGGTCTTTATTGCTGCAGACATGAGGCCATACTCCGTTGTGGGGAAAAAAAGGATTTCAAAATCTGGTAGAAGTGCTTGAGCCGCGCAACGAAGTTTATTAATATTTAACGTGTCATGTGTACAAATTGCACCAAATTCAACAAAGGACTCCAGGGGGCCAGATGAGCTGTTCTTATGATATGTGAAGAACAGACAGACTGAGACACAGACAGAGAGACATACAGACAGAGAGAGAGAGACAGTCACACAGACAGACACAAAGACAGACAGACGGGCAGACACCAAGACAGATAGACAGAGATTCCTTGCTTTATATTAATCTGAACAGTTTTACAGCTTTATTAGCAGCAAGTGGTTTGTCGTGACAGTTCTCTCTGCATGCTCCATGGAGGCTCCATAGTCAGTGTTGGGCAGTTGAACCACATTTCTCAGTAGCGTGGCGGCAGCGTCACTGTTTTCTGAATCAAAAAGCTTTTCAGTAGATTAACTCTTTTATTGATCAAGTATTGAGATACCGTCCACACAAGCTACATTTCCTTAAGCTCAAGCACAGCAGAGCTCTCTGCTACGGTCTGAAATTAAACTGCTCAGGGTCAGTAAGTGACGCCACAGCGATGCACAGACGTGTATGTGCAGCCGACATAAGCACTTCCTACGACGGTGACATCCAGAGGGTCGAGATACATACAGTATATATACCTCCGGGGGGTAGTTACACTGTAGTGAAGCTTCATTGAATATAGAATAGCCAGTAGCATAGTTCACTACACTTCCCAAGTTGCCTGCCCAACGATGCCAATAGTTTAAAGGTTTTCAATCCACAGCATCATTTGACAATAATGTATACAAAAAGTGGCTATAATTATTTCAAGGTATAAAAACACAGCATCTGTGTCATTCCACCATAGTTGAGAACCACTGTTCTTATATAATTAAGTATTATTTCATCTTGTTGTTGTGTTTTGCTGTAGATATGATTTTAAATGACAGAGTTTTCACACTGTGACTTTTTCTACTACTAACAGCCTAAATATCAGTGCATTTGTGAGAGTGGCTGGGACGCTCCAGCTGGGAACCCGTCCTGTGTGTCTGATGTTAATGAGTGTAACCTACCCAACAAACCCTGCTCCAGCAACCCCGCTGTTCCCTGCTACAACACTCAGGGATCCTTCTACTGTGGAGCCTGTCCTGCAGGTAACAACTCATACTGGCCTCTATTTTACATGAAACAGGATAAAGTGCTGGAATTCGATATCTGATTTTTGTGACTTTGAAACCAGAAGCACACACATGTCTTAGCAAAGCATAGTGAAATCTAGTAAATAGGGTTGGAGTAGGAACAAATTGGATTTTTCTATTTGCATCGGGAGGAATGTAAACAGCAAAAACACTGAGCAGATAATGAGGCATCAGAGAATAACTTTATTACAATCATCATATGCAGACCTCTGCATTTAACCCATCCTACGCATTGGGAGCAGTGGGCTGCTGGGAAGCATCCGCGGAGCAAATAAAGGTTCAGTGTCTCGTCAAGAGCACTACTCCCCACTGAGCCACAGCCCCTCAGGAAGATGAACTACATACATGCGTTGGACTTGCCACATTACATTTGTACTGTGTGAATGTGTGAATTGCCACTGTGTGTTTATAGCTGTGCATGTGAATGTGTCTTATAATCTGAATACATTTTGTTTTGCTTTAATGCCATCTAATATGTCTCAGGTTGGCAAGGCAACGGCTACAGCTGTCGGGATGTGGACGAATGTTTGATGAATAATGGAGGCTGCTCCTCCACTCCTGTGGTGCAATGCCTGAACACCATGGGCTCCTTCCACTGTGGTCCCTGCCCTCCAGGTATGAGGGGAGTTACCAGTGTAACTACCATGCTATGAATTCTGTGTGACTCTCCAGAGACGGTATGTGATATCTGGTTATCCATCATGCGCAGGAGGTCGAGACCTTATACCGACAAAGTCCCATGTGACCTCAGTGACTCAAGCATCTTGATAGAGAGGCCTGACCCCCAGCAGTCGTCTCCTACAGTATCTTCTCATCTTTCTTTAGAAGTGCAGAGGATGGATAATAACTCCAAGTGATCAGCTATGAGGATTCTGGCGTAGCCGATAAAGAGCTAATGCTAGTAAATGTGAACAGTGTACATAACTTGCACAGAAACCTTTATCAGGGCGCCTGTGTCTCCTTGGTCATACGTATAACTTTGTCGGTCTATGCGCAACATGCATGTGCTGGATTTGTAAGTTTTACATATACGCCTCTGGTGGTCAAGAAGAATGACATGTTGTTGTTCTATGTTTATTATACATTAAATGATGAAGTGATCCCCTACTAATGCAACTATTACTTACTGCCACCATCTAACAAAGTCATCCCTTCCTTAAGCCACATGCCCACAAGTTTTCATCTCCTTCCTTAACCCTTTCTGAATAAGGAACCATAGCATAATTTTTACCTACCCTTATTTGATTATGGGGCGAGGGTTTTAGACACAACCATTATCTGAATACTGCATCTTATTGATGGAAAAATATCGAAAACAAAATATTCATTTCAAGCATATCACCAAGCCTGGGTGTGACGTTGTTGGAGCTCTACATTGGGTAATGTGTCTGGGTTTCATAGAGAAAAAAGTCTCGCCCTCCACTACAATAACCCAGAGGTCACTCCCCTGCTGGTGACTGTCTATGCAGTGGTAAAGTAATGCGTTTAATGAACTAATAGAGGAGTCAAGACGAGCGTACTCTAGTCAGACTTTTTAATGATGGTGTCTTTTACAATCTCAGAATCACTCAGGAATCAAACGACCGCCACACATGTGCCACAATCTGTCTTATATTTGTGCAGGCTATGAGGGGGATGGGAGAACATGTACCCAGAGCGATCTCTGCGCTAACAACAATGGAGGCTGTTACCCATCAGCCACTTGCTCCTCCAGCCCAGGTAACAACAAACATACATGATTTCGTCTTCATCATCTAGGGACTATTATTTGTGGTAGAACTGATAAAAGAGAATCAGTCAAGGATTCAAGGGAGGGGAGCCAGGAATCAGAAAAGGTAAGTCATGTGTTTTCTAGATTGGTTAAAGATGGAGAAGACTGAAAATCATAATTCTTTTCCCAATGTTAATTTAATTAAATTCTTTCCTTGTATAAGAACAAAACAGCTACATCAAAAATATGTATTTTGTGTGTGCACAGGTAAAAAAAGGTGAATATTGGTTATGAAATTAAGTTATGTCAATATGTCACTTTTGAGGAAGAGAATAGAGGTGGATCGTCATAGCTACTAATGGTGGAACAGTCTTTCAATAGAGCCATTGTTGGCTAACCTTCAGGGGCTCATACCGTCACTATACTCTGCATTGTAACAGAAAGCAGATCACAGTAAAGCAAAATATGATTTTGTGAATTCAGCAGAAAAAAAGCACCACATGTCGCCAAGTTATTCTATTCATGGTTGGCTTAAAGTTTAGAATATTGATATGATATGTTGCTGAATGCAGCATTCAACACTTTATAGTATTAGGCTCGTACCCTATACTCCTTCTCCAAGTCCACACATACACATGTAGACTGGATGTGCAAACTCCCATGACCCCTCTAGTAACCTAACAAGAGTAAAGAGCTGATCCACTGTTCTATGACTTGGACGAAATCCACATTGCTCCTTCTGGATCTGAGTTTCAACAATCGGAGCCTCCGTTTCAGCAACCCTATAAGCTTTCCAAGGAAGGCTGAGCAGGCTGACTCTCCGATCATTGGAGCACATCCTCCGGTTACCATTTTTTAAAAATGGGAACTACCACCCCAGTATGCAGCCCAATAATGTCTAGAGTCTTTAGCATCTAAAGGCCAAGCTGTGCCAGCTACAGTACCTTGGTGCTGCAAAGAATTGGAAATACTTTACCCTTGAGCCGCCAGCTTTGTGCTGACATTTGATTATCGCTCAGGTCGGATCTTATATTAATAGAGATAACTGTGGGACATGACCATGCACCTTTCTTCTCCTCACTCCGCCCTCCAACATCGACCAGGCACCAGCCTCCCTGTATGTACCTGCCCTCCAGGCTACACAGGCAGTGGTTATGGACCGACTGGTTGCATCCAGACGAGCAACATCTGTCAGACCAACAGCCCCTGTGTCAACGGACAGTGTGTGGTGAGTGTGTTCAGCTGCTCAGATATGACCGGGTGATGTGTGGCTGTTATGAGAAAGATTTATCTAACTTCATCTGCAATCACTCATTTTAAAAGATATGGCTGGTAATATTCTATATTTTACTATAGTCAACAAATTCCATGAAATGCCCAAATCCCAAAATAAATGTATTCCACTAACAAGTCGTGTGTGTGTGTATATCCAAAGCCAGATATATCTTCTTCCTCTTCCTCCTAAGGCTTCATTGTTAATATCTATAAAATGAGCCACACTGTTACATACAGTCTCTTGCTGCCAGAAAAACTCACCACAGCACCAAAAGTGGATTCATCTATTAAAATATATAACTTTATATTTGTGAGTTGTGCTTAAATGTCTTAACCTTTAAATGTCAATATAGCAAATCCTATTTTACCTGGTTGTAATTATTCTGACTGTAAACTGTCAGATGAGCTTATTGTAAAAGAGAGCAGGCGTTGACAGAACTGAGCTTAACCTGCTGAGACCAAGTGGAGAAGCTGTGCTGTCTATCCCCGTCCTTACCGAATGAGAGTTGATATGCACACGCCATCTAGTAGTTTGTCGGCTGAAAGGGTGGACCTGAAAACACGCAGACATGTTTGTGTATTTATTTGGACACCGTCAAGTCCAACCACAGTGTTGACGGTGATCCTTATATCAATGAATAACCTGCATATACAACCAAACAATTGGCTTATGATACACCTGATGGATACAGGTATACCTGTACCTGATAAAACCAGTAAACAACACACCTGCTCTGTGATTACTGATTCACCTATTTGTATTTTCCCTGTATTGCATGTACAACCTACTGTACAAAAAGGGGAATTAGACACACTTGAACACATAATACTTTATGTATACATAATGAACACAATACGAAAATGGCTCCAACAGGGTATTTCAAAACCGTGGGCCTTTAACTGGAAAAGAGGACTGAACAATGTGAAACATCTTGTATTTAACAAATTCACGATGTCTGACTAGTGCACTACTGCTGTCACAGGCCACCACCTCGGCTCCTGGATACATCTGCAATTGCAACTCTGGCTGGGGCGGAACAAATTGTGACCAGAATATCAATGAATGCTTAAGCAACCCATGTCAGAATGGAGGAACCTGCACCGACGGCATGAATGGATTCACATGTACTTGCACTGCCCAGTGGACTGGCCCACTCTGCCAGAGCTCACAGCAAGGTAAGATGTGGAGGGACTGGAAAGATAAAGGACGGGAGGTGAAGGGAAGAAGCAAGGAGGGATGGGCCATAAGGAGATGGAGAAAGGCAAGGAAAAGAAGAAGAGAGTAGAATGGATGTGCAGAGACACATGAAGGAGTTAAGGGACTGGATACAAATTGTGTGCACTGTTCTAATAGACCTTATTGTTAAATTTCACTACACTGTAATCTGTTTGCATAAATCGATGTATGTGTGTTGACAGTGTGTGGAGGTTACCTGACTGGCCCTGCTGGTTCTTTCAGTCATCCCAACACCCCAGGTCATGATGAATATGATCACCAGGTCAGCTGTGCCTGGGTGATTCGCATTGAACCTAACAAGGTCAGCTGCAGTCCTGTTACTCTCATTTACTCTCACTTGACTTTCTTTTTGTCATGTCATTCTGGACAGGTAGTTGTAAGGTCCAGAGGACGTCCTCTGCATGGATCACGGTGTTGTAAGCTTGGCTGAGATCACTTTCCTTTTCACAGTAACAGCCCTGGAAGCGCTACATTGGCTTGTGTGAACAATACATTTGGTGGCTTACCTGTCTAACAATCAGGGAGCTCCATCAATAACTGATTGGGGTCTTGCAGTTCTGGTTTAGTCTTCCCCAACTGCTGACTGTGGTGTAGCCGCTGGATGTTCATTAAACCGTGTGTGCTGGGCAGGCAGTGTACAGCCATGTGATCAGAGCAGAGCAGCTTCTGTGCTCTGATACCAAAACAACAAGCTAAAAAAGAAAGATATTGTCATTAGTGGATGTGACGATATTGAAATGTGGCAGATTGACTGAGAGCCTTTGACTTTTGTGTTCTCTCTCCTTTAGATTCTGCGTATTACCTTTCCTTTCTTTGATCTGGAGAGCAGCTCCAACTGCAACTATGACTTCCTTCAGATTCATGATGGAGACAGTGCCTCTGCTTACATGATTGGAAAATACTGCGGCCAAAATAACCCACAGGAGCTCTACAGCTCCCACAATTCCCTATATTTCTGGTTTCGCTCGGACCATTCTGTCAGTGCGGGTGGCTTCACAGTTGCTTGGCAGTCTCAGGACCCAGGTAGGGGTGTTTCATCTGCTCTGGTTTGGTTAATGAGTAATCCTTCAAAGTTTGAACTTACTGAACTCACACACATGACATACTATAATGCCTTGTTGAGAGGTCACCAGGGCCCTGTTCCAGAAAGCCTGAAACCCTCTGAGCAAGTTAACCCTGAGATGAGGGAAACTTCACTTCGTATTCCTCTTACCATGGTGAATCTGTTACAATGGAAACCGACTCTGTGAATCTGACCTGCTCACTAGTAGGTTTCCTTAAACACACCCTGATTTTCTCTCTCTCTCCTCCCTCTTACAGAGACAGACACAGTTTCATTTCTTCATTCATTCAGTTCGTATCAAAACGGGTGTTAAAGGTTTTCTGTCTGTCAGAATGTAAATCCTGGTTGGACATTATATTGTGTTACTCAGGGAAAATCTAAAGTTACTGCCTTTATGAGTTGAATGGCTTTTTTTCTTGCCCTCACATTTAAATATCACAAAGAGTCAAGTCACCCTCAGCTCAGAATGAAACCTCTGCCTTCTTTTTGCGAGTAGGAGTTTTTTTTAATATAAATATAAAACACTGTGACTCCATGCACACAGTTGATGTCAGCTGTCACTGATTAATGAATGAATAAATGACCAAACACATTATTAATGATTCAGATTGTGTGTTTACAATTGTGTCTCTTATGTCTATTGATCGATATATATTTTTTAAATCTTTAAATATATTTTTCTTCTTCAGTTGGCTTCTGTGTTTTATCCCCATCATATTCAAGCTGAACATACTGTATATATTTAAAATGTAATGTAGGCCACAGCTTAATACGCAGCAGATTTGACCACTTCATAGTCTGGTAAATGATGGACAATACTAAGTTAACTTATTGACGCTCTGCCTTTTATTTACATGTTTGCATGGTGGATTGTGGAGGCGGTGCTCTATTGAGAATGGCTTTTTTTCTTTTTCCACTGACGGGCTAAACTCAGAGTGAACAAACTCTGATCAGTTTTCTGTAACCGAAAAACGAGTTTCCCATCTCAGGTTTAGTCACCTCAGAGTCCAGGCTTAGGCTCAGAGTTTATTAAACCTGCTTTCTGAAACAGGACCCAGGTGTCCGGTTTCATGCAAATAATGTCACGGGGGGGTTGGTTACCACAACCACCATGAGACAAACAAAACACTGTGACTAACACAAGACAATTCAAAGAAGAAAAACAACATATATCAACTACTCTGCATACTTTACAACCTAAACCTACAATGACAGTAATTATAGTAATTATAGTAATGTGGCTTTGGCTTCGACCACTGAGCCCCATTTGTATATCTAGAACTGCAGGGCTGCAAATGTCAGCAAGCTGCTCAAATGTTTTAGTGTTGCAGCTCACAAAGAGTTTTGAAGGTCAAAGTCAATCTGTTGTCATCTTAGTGTGTGGAGGCGAACTAACTGCCAACTACGGCAACATTAACTCACCTGGTTACCCTGGAAACTACCCTCCTAGCCGAGACTGCTATTGGGCGGTGACAGTGGAGCCCAGCCTGCTCATTACCTTTGCATTCGGGACTCTCAGTCTGGAGCAGCACCCTGATTGCAACTTTGACTTCCTGGAGGTGAGAAATGCTGGATTGGGTAAAAACAATGAACAAAACACTCACGTTTAAACTTACTTCAACTGTCCAAGGAACCCACTTTGATTGAAAATTGTATTTTAATGTCAACAACACTCTTTAAAGCATATTCCATCACTCAAATCCAACAACTGCTTACCTGGTTGCCTAACACAGGCACACTTGTTTGTATTTTGTCAGGTGTGTGCACTGTATGCCACTGGTGATTCCACTTCATGCAACGAGCCTAATGCAATTCTTTCTCCATTTATTGTCTTTTGCGGCCAAATATTGTAGATCCGGGATGGTCTTCTACCTGAAGACCCAGTTCTGGGGAAGTACTGCAGTACTGCATCACCCCCCCCTCTGCGGACCACTGGTCCATCTGCATGGATCCACTTCCACTCCGACTTTAGTGTCTCTGACCGAGGCTTCCACATTACATACACAACATCACCAAGTAAGAAACTGTGCATACCAAGTAAGACAGTGTGTACACCATGTCATCATTTAACACATTACATAACTGTCTCACATGACATTTATTGGAAGATTATGATTATTCTTTACCTTGGGAGCAATATAACAAGACAGGACCAAGTTCTATGTCTCAGCGGTCTTCAGAATCAGAAACACTTAAAAACTATTACGTTACAGTTGCTCTTGTATATAAGTATAAATAAATATAAGATCTATTACTATGTGGTGGTGGACTGCAGTCTTCACCGCAGACTGTCAGTAAGGGAGGGCACAGGGAGCACTAAGTTCAAGGCCCAGGGAAAAAGCACAGTCCTGTCCTCTGCTGGAAAGCTGAAACGAGCCGCGAAACACTTTAATCAGAATCAGAATCAGCTTTATTGGCCATGTATGCGTAAGCATACAAGGAATTTGACTCCGATTTTTATGTTGCTCTCAACGTACATACACAGACATTATAAATAAACAAAAAAGAATAGAAATAAGGACAACAAAGTAGAACAGATGTAAGCATAAACATTTAAGGACTATGTACAATATAAATATATATCCACAAGTATATATATATATATATATATATATATATATATATATATATATATATATATATATATATATATACGTATATGAACATACAGAGCAATAACAATGGATTTGAGGTATTAGTGCAAATGGAGGTAATAGTGCAGTATGACAGCCAGCGGAAAGAAGCTGTTCCTGTGTCTGATGGTTTTGGCGTACAGTGCTCTGTAGCGCCTACCAGAGGGGAGGAGTTGGAACAGGTTGTGTCCAGGGTGTGAAGGGTCTGCAGTGATCTTTCCTGCCCGTTTCCTGACTCTGGAGGTGTACAAGTCCAGGATGGAGGACAAGCTGGAACCAATGATTCTCTCTGCAGACCTGACAGTCCGTTGTAGTCTGTTCCTGTCCTGTTTGGTGGCCGATCCAAACCTGACAGCGATAGAGGAGCAGAGAACAGACTGGATGATAGAGGAGTAAAAAAAAATCAGCAGCTCCTCAGGCAGGTTGTACTTCCTGAGCTGGCGCAGGAAGCACAAACTCTGCGGTGCCTTTTTCCTGATGGTGTCGATGTTGGAGGCCCACAATTCAATATTAATTTCACTGTACCCGTAAATACTTAAATTATAGTTTCAGCATCTGGCCCTCCTATCCAGAGCAGCGTCAATATCTTGCTTTATATGATGCGCTGTGCTGGTTACGGAGCTCCTTATCCTGGGATGTGTTGTATCTTAGGTGACCCTGGCTGTGGTGGTACCTTCACTGAAAGTGAGGGCATCATCATATCACCCAACTGGCCCAACGACTATGCCCACAATCGCCAGTGTATATATTTGATCAGGTTGCCAGTGGGTGAAAAGGTGGCCCTCAACTTCACTCACTTGAACGTGGAGAGTCACAGCAGCTGCACTTTTGACTATGTGGAGGTAGGACTTGTTTAAGAATTAATTACATCCTTGTAAATTTCTCAAAATGTTCTTGAATAACTAATAAATAGTTCAACCCCATATCTTGCTAAATACATGAAGACACAATCTGCTTTATGAATTACGTTTTTAAAACATAACTGTTTCTGTGATTTTCTTCACTAACAATGCCTCTTCCAGCCTAACTTGAGTTCTTTTCCTGTGTCCCACCTGTTGTCAGATGCATGCCACTGAAAGCAATGGTTAAGGTTTGGGAAGAATTTGACTTTGGTTTAAAATCGAAAAAGTCTACACATGATGTGCAACACATCCCAGCTCACGCTTCACGTCAGCAATGACTTTGCAATAGTCCATCAAGACCACATTCTTTCCCTAACTTTAACCAATAGAAGAGAGAACATAAATCATGCAGATGTTGGAGGAAAACAGTTGAAATATTTTGACAGTGATCCACTAAAATTAAAGTTTACTCGTTATGATGGCTTGGCTGGCACTATATTGTATAAGCTGTAGCCAATAAGTTGTGTATAAACTTGGCCTGTCAGCATTGCAGTCTGTGAGGATTTGTTAACTGGTTCTGAAACCGTCTTAGTTCAATCCGGATGCCTCTATATGTCAGTAAATAAGACCCTCAGAGAGAAGATTGACTTTTCTATATAGTTATTCTTAATACTAGTCATCGGTGCCAACAGGTTGTATTCCGATGATATTAGACTAAATCATGCAGGTTCAATAGAAACTCCCTCAGCTCGGACTCTAGTGGGGCCTCCAGCAGAGTCCAGCCCAACAAAAACGGACCTGCCATACTGCAGAGGACAGACCGAGATCTGGCTTCACTCCTGAGGACAGACCCAGATCTGGAGTCACTGCCACCTTGGACCTGCAGTCAGAGCTCGAGTGGGAGATGAAGCGTTCTGCGCCTGGCTGCAGCATTTCCTCCTCTGGCAGGAGCAGAGCTTTGCCTCACTGTTCCACCGGTCTCTTCTGAAAGTCAACACCTACATCATTCTGCTGGAGACTCAGGCTGTATAATGGGGAGGGAAGAGAGGCATGGGAGAACCAGTACTGCAAAAGGAAGACTGTCAGATTGAAATGGTTGACAGCCATCCTAGAATTCATTAATTTCTTACAATAGCAAGTCCATGAATCTTTTTCTTCCAAGAACCAGAAACGTCAGATAACAGAGATATCATGTTACTGAATGTGAGATGTCTTGAATGTGCAATACGTCAAGCAGACAAGTCAACTTCTGAACAAGAGAAAGTTTTGTGCAGTGGAGGAAATAGTTTTACTAATCAAGAACTACAGTGTGTGATTCTGCAGTTGCATGCGTCAATCTTTAACATTATTCTTACATTTTTTGTTACTTTAGATTGTCATAATTCTAATTTTCAAAGGTTTCTTTTCATTTAGGTTCTGTATTGTTTTCATCGTGAAAAATAGGTTGTCAACAAATATTGTTTGGCATAATTTTAGTTGACAAAATGTACACTGCCTTTAACCCACTTCTCCTACCTCTGCTTCTATCCCCTTTCATTCCAGGTTCGTGATGGCAGAATGGAGACTGATCCTCTGATAGGGAAGTACTGTGGGAGCTCCCTGCCAGCGCCCATTCACTCGTCCACCAACTTCCTGTGGATCCGTTTCAAGTCCGACAGCTCAGTCAGCCGGGCTGGTTTCAGGGCAGTCTATACCGTTGGTGAGATGACACACTTTTATTTTGTGTGATATGATGTAATGTTTATGTGTTGTTTGTTCTGTTATATATGTTTTGAGAAAATGGCACGCCCAGTGAGCCATACGTGTTTGGGCTGTGGGATAAGGATGCCAATGGATGATAGTCATGGCCCTCCGTGGGGCAAGGGACAGCCTCATCCACTACCCAGGACCCACTTCTGCCCTATTAGGGGTGGAGGTGCTGGATCTGGTAGGCCCCATGTCGGATTTGTCTGATTGTGAGGAAATTGATGTGTTCTGACTCAGAGGGTGAAGACCGCCCCCTAGGTCAGGTTTGTGTGGTTGCAAAGCTGGTAGAGAAGAAGCAACCACCTCCACTCTATCACCGGTTTATTACTCTATTACTATTACATTTAAATGCCAGCTGAGCGGGGCAATGGGACCTTCCATTTTGATAACGGGGAGGCTGGCCAGTTTGGCAAATAATGCCTTTCAAATGGTGCAGAAAGTTTCGATCATCTAAAATCATCTGTTAAGGTGCTGCAGGTATCCTTGCCCCTAGCTAAGCTGAAAAAAAGAGCAGGATGTTGAGGTGCCACCTCTGGCTGTCTCAGTCACAGTTGAAAAGGGAAGACAAGACTTGTCTGCTTATGCTGCCTGTGGTGGCATCTGCCTTGTCGGGGCCATATGCAAATGAGATGCTCCAGCAGGCCCAACATACTGTTGGTGTGCATAAGAGATGTTGGGAAGGCTCTGGCAAGGCTGTGAACAGTTTGTATCGACAGCTCCACAGACTGGCCACACCAGCTGGCTTCAGTGGCTTCAGGTGAGAGCTAACCGTGGTTGGAAGAAAGAACGCAGACCCCCCACTTCCACAGCGTGTTTCCCAAGAAACCCTTCGGCGGGTCCCCTGGGTTGTTTTCACCATGACTTGGTTGTTTGTCTGTGCTAACTCCCACTGACAAAGTCAGCCACTTTTACATTGGTAGTAGACCCTCAATACAGGGTGGTTCTGGCTGCGGAGATCTACATTCTCCTGGCAAAAGGCCATCAGGGTGGTGAAGCAGAAGATTAGTGGGCTGGGTTCACGTTACTTCTTCATTCCCAAAAAGCATGGTAGACTAAGACCATGTGGAAGTGGGTAAAGGATCAGCCCTTCAGGGAGGGATTATTACCTGGTGAATGGAAGGAGGTAGGGGACTGATAGTGCTTTGGCATTAGCTGTGCCAAACCGGTACCAATCTCTCATTGCCCCCAAGGAAACAGCTCACTGTTACTGAAAAAGAGATATTCTCCCCATTGGGCAAGGATGCAGTGGCACACTAGAGGCCACAGGATCTCCTGTATGCCTTCCCTCCCTTGACCCTCCTGCACTGATATCTACAGAGAGTCCAGGTGGAAGAAATAAACCTCATCTTGGTGTGGGATTAGGTCAGCGACGTATTGCCACACAGCTGTAGGGTCCTGGCTGACCAGTGTCCAGACAGACTAGCTGTGTTTTCATGTTCAGGTGTTCTAAATTTGCTTACATAATTCCTTGATGTTGGTAGCATTAGGTTATAGCTCGTATACTATTTTTTTTAAGAAGGATTTCAAATTAAGTGAATTGACAAATTCTTGGAGTAACTACTGGGTATTCATAGTACATACTAGTGTATTCAGGATATATTCAGTCATCGAAATATTCAGTCTTTGATATTTGTTTCAGACAAGTAATGTTTGACAGGAAAAAGGAGGAACACCCGTTAATCATGATGAAGGAATTATCTCATACAGAAGTCAAAGCATTAGCAACTGACCCGCCATTAACCCTTTCTCTACCCAGGTTGTGGAGGTATTTTCTCTGGGACTGGGCAGCTACGCTCTCCATACCACCCCAATGCCTATCCCCACAATAAGGTCTGTGAGTGGGTTATTAACCAGCCAGAGGGCTATGTGGTCACACTCAACTTCCTGTCATTTGACGTTGAGGGAAACTCCTGCGGTTTTGACTCTGTTGAGGTAAACAAATTTTACAATTTTCATGTAAATCAAGCTCTTGGACCAAAATATAAAACTGACTTCTACAAAACATTCTTTTGTGCAAATGTTTTACTTTCCAACTGAATACACCATTCTTCATCACTTCTTCTTCATATTATTACATTTTCTATTGTTATTTTAATTGTTGGTAATGATTATGATGATAACACTAGTAAAACAATTGTGATCAAAAAAATATGCAATTATGGTACTCTTATTGCTACTATGAAACGTAGTACAATAATGTAGTAGCAGCTCTCCAGGAGCTGAAAGAATACCAGGTTACACAGTGGCACAAAGCATATCAGAAAAGTTTTCTATGATGTCACAATTTGTGTTGCCATAGGGGCTTTTGTGTTATGCCACTAAAACGTAAAATCAAATTTTTTCCTTCTTTCAACACATACATTATGGGTGGATAGATTGAGCATAATGGGTCAGGTATAATGATGCATGTGTCTTCTTCCAGGTGAGGGATGGCTCCACATTTAGCTCAACTCTTCTGGGGACATTTTGTGGAGCTGAGATTCCCCCCAGGCTCCAGTCCACACAGAGATCTATGTACATCCGCTTTAAGACAGACTCCTCTGTCAGCAACCATGGATTTGAAGCAGCCTATGACTCTGCCTTGGAGGGTGAGATAAATATCTATATTTAGCAAAGGTTTTCCACTCTGACTGGCCTCCTATGTTAAGAACTAATTTCTTGTATGTCACCAATGATTATTATTATTAGTAGTAGTAGTAGTAGCACAAATGTTAACAAACTGTTGCAGCGCACATCTTTTATCCTTGTACTTTTGTGGTTTGATTTAGTTTGAGTATTTTAGATCTTACTGTGGCAAGAACAAGATTAATCAGCAAGAAGCAAAAGCTTCCTACAGTGTTCCAAAAAAAAAAAGAACAGGGATCATCTCAAACAGTCCTCTTTGAGTCTGACAGAAATAAAACACTGAAAGAAGTCTGGTGGGAATCCCTGTAGCCAGCTCCATTCCCTGTAAAAAGAGTGTAAAATGTAGATTAAAGCTTCCGAAGCCAGTGGGTGGGCATATGATCTTAGAATATTTTGTTATGTATAGCATAGAGTTGAATAAACACATTGCTTTAAATATAGCTAGGTGAATCTTATAACTCAAGTCTTGGACACAGTACTGCAGACTTCTAAGCAGATGAATGCAAAAATGATGAATATTAGTATTTTGGTATTTTTGTACCAGGCTGTGGTGATACCCTGACCAGTCCTTCAGGCACCATCACAAGCCCTGGCCACCCCAACAACTACCCCCATGGTGCCAACTGTACCTGGTACATCAGTGTTACCCCAGGCAACCTGGTTCGGCTGTCGTTCGACTCCTTCAACCTGGAGTACCACCTCAACTGTAACTTTGATTACCTGGAGGTGTACGACAATGGCACTGTACAGACCGGAACCAAGATTGGCAGGTACATGATACATTTGAGATACATAAGATATATGTATATATTTAAAAAAAGTAAAAATACATACTTAACACTTTGCTAAGCCCTTAGTCAAACAAAAAGGCAAAGAAAAGAAGAGAAAAAAGGGACACTCAAAACAAGGCATATCCTCACTGCCGCAGTAAAATACAGGAACTGTTTCTCTATCACACAGAAACCCGACTGGCGAACTCAGATTCGGCCAGCCGCGGTTGAATTCAATTCAATTCAATTTATTTTTGGAAAGCCCAAAATCACAAATTTGCCTCAGAGGGCTTTACAATCTGTACACATACGACATCCTCTGTCCCGGAACCGTTACATCAGAACAGCCTTCCCCAAAAAACCCTTTAACGGGGAGAAAAGAGGAAGAGACCTTAGAGGAGGGATCCCTCTCCCAGGATGGACAGAAGTGCAATAGATGTCATGTGTACAGGTTCTTTTAACTGATAGTTACAGTTCCCAACCTCACTCGCGGTGACTCATCTAACCCCAACACTATTACAACAGCATGGAATACAACAATAATTTTCTTTGGGGAACTTTGCAAAGTGTCAAATATGTGTTGTACTTAAGAGATTTGGGTGCTTTGTATGTGCAGGTACTGTGGACGTTCAGTGCCTCCTTCCATCACCAGTACTGACAGCCTGCTGACCCTGCTGTTTGTGTCGGACTCAAGCTTAGGCACCGAGGGATTCTCTGCCAGCTATGTCTCAATCAATGCCACCACAGGTGTTGTATTAATATAAACATCTCCTTAAGCTACAGAAAAGTAGGCATTGGCATTATTTGACAATGTGATACATGTAATGCAAAAGTAATCCAGTCTGTTTTTGGGTGAATTACGTAAAAGAGTTTTTTTGGGACACCAAATTTAAGGAGCAGTGAAGGATTTAATGGTGTCTTGTGGTAAAGTTTCAGATTGCATCCAACTGAATATCCTTCCTCTCCCCTCTCCCTCTTCAAGTGTGTTGTAAAACTAGTGCGGCCCTTAGGTAACGTAATAATGCGAAAGGCTCTCTCTGCCAATTAATTACTTTAAATCCTACACCCTGCTCCTTCAAATGAATGGAAAATGTTTTCAATCCAAAAACCCACATTTTAGAGAACCAACCTCCATTTCACTTTGTACAGTGTATTTTTATTTGGATAAAATGAAAACTAGGAACTATGTATTACAAGAATGTGCTTAAATGTTTTTCTCTCATCAGACTGTGGTGAGACCTTCACCTCCTCTACAGGCTCCTTTAGTTCACCCAACTACCCTGACTACTACCCCAACAATAGAGACTGCGTCTTCAAGATTATAGTGCAAGTCAACATGCAGATTATGCTGAACTTCAGCAACTTTGAGCTGGAGGGCTCCCCTCCTTCTTGCAACTTTGACTTCGTTGAGATCAGGTAAGGATAAATTAAGGTTGTAGAATCTGTCTGTCTTTGGAGAAGAAGACCTTTTGTCAGCATCATAGACACATCAGAGCATGACTTTCCATTTGCATGTGACTAAAGTTCCTCCACAGCCATGTTAATTATATACTGATGTATAAGGAAGGCTCACTGATTTTGGTTTGTTGACTTTGGTAACGCTACAGAATCAAGTAAGTTGTCATGTTCAGAGACCGAGCAGATAAAGTTAAACATGTTTACTCTTTTTACTAAGTCTTTACTCACTGTCAAAAGACAGGAGGAAATCAGAAACCAGGCAGAGTTAACCATGCAGGGATTAGATTCCAAGGTACAGGCAGAGAGACATGCAGGTCGGTAACAGGCAGGTCAAATATCTGGAAGACTTAATGAGACACTTAAGACAGGGAGCAGATGGACATGGGCCGAGACATATACTCTGCCCAGTATCATGGCACGTCATGAAATAGTCACGAAATGCAATATTGTGTTTTTTCTACGTAGACACAAAATGTCCATTTTTGTGTCGCTCAGGACGAAAACAATGCCAATGGAAAGGCAATTATGATCCTTTTTTGTGGTGGACACATGAATTAAAAGCATCCACGTGATTAAGCAACGGTCAGAGCAAGTGACGTAGTATTAAGTAGCAAAAAGACCACTTATAGAGGGAGGTCGATGGGTCCAACAAGCCCAAGATCCAAGACTTTCCACTAAGAGACCAGTGTTTATCAAAGTCTTGTGGTTTGGTTTGTTGCAATTTCTACACAAAACTATGGATTGCATTTTGTGACTATTTCAAGAACTGCCATTAGAGTATGTAAATAAACTGCCAGGCCGATGGTGGAAGTGTGAACAGGTGAGCTAGCGGGTGGGGCAGTTAGGGACAGGGGGCAGTGAAACGACCATAAATCAAGCAGCTGTTGTGACGGGTATGTGTCTTGAACACTTGAACACTTGAACACTCATCTACCAGACACTCCACATTGTGCGTGTACACAGGAGACACATCTGTCTTTGTTTGTCCAATATGACCACTCACATTTTAAACGTCCACCATCTTTCGCAGGGACGGTGGCTATGAGACGTCTCCCTTGATTGGTAAGTTCTGTGCCTCTCAGGGGCCTCCACTCCTGGTATCCCACAGCAACCGTCTTTGGGTTAGATTCCACTCAGATAGCATCATCACGCTTGGTGGATTCACTGCCCACTGGGATGGCACACAGACTGGTGAGTGGTTCATCTTTTTCAATGTTAGCTTATCTTCTTGTAGCCACATTAAGCAGAGAAAGTAAGTCATGACCACAACCACCTGGAATTTGAGACAGTTTAGACCATATTCATGTGTACTTCATCAAGCATACTCTCAATGTTATAACTTTGTGGAAATGAATCATTCTTACCATTCGTGTTATATTATTCCAACTGAACTTAAATTGCACATGTTTATACTGTACTTGTATCTGTTCACCAGATTAGCATCATATTTTATAACACATCACACCTCAGCATTAAGCCTAATGTAAATTAAGATAAGTAAAATTACAACAAAAAAGATTAAATACAAGCATCAGAATATAAATTGTATAAGAATTAATGCTAACGAATATAAAAGTAATAAAAGTCTCTTTCTAATATATAAGTCTTATGTTACACTTTGCTGAACAAGCGAGGGGAACAAACGTTGACCAGGGAAAAGAACTGTGTTAATGTCAGTTTGCACGCTAGGAGTTATCAGCAGGTCAACTGTATAAGCTGTACAGCTTTAAAACATGTCTGCATCTGTCAGTTTATGCTTTATGGCAGAGTTCTTAGTTTTCAGCAGCACTGCTTACAAAAATGTGTCTACGGCTTGTATGTTTCCAGTGCATATGGGTTTATGCCGTCTCACTGTAGCCAAAGGCCCTTTATTTCCTTTGAATAACAATAAAACATATTCACAATACATTTGTCAAATTAGATTGACCAAAAAGGAGGACTTGTGATTATAGCTGGACTTCACATGTTACAGAATATACACACATTTTGTAAAATTACAATCTTTTTTGTATGAAGTTGAAACAATCATGCCCTTTATACCGCTTTTCAGCTTTGTCACTTTGGTTCACGTTTTGCACATTGTACTTGCCCCTTTGATTTCATTCCTATTTCCAAGGCTGTGGAGGGTTGCTCACAACGACCTCTGGAGGATTTTCCTCCCCTAACTACCCGTTGCCCTACCACACTAATGCTGAGTGCTACTGGAACATCAGGACTAACCAGGGCAGCCAGCTCCTCCTCTCTTTCTCTGATTTCCACCTGGAGTCCAGCACCGCCTGCTCTTATGATTACCTGGCTGTGAGTACTGTACCTCACAGTAAGCAGTTGTTTTAAGATGATTAGTTTACAGGCTGAACAATTGACTTTATGAAATTCAATATAGAGGTTCAAAAAACATTGGTATCGAGAAAGTGTTGGGATACCTGTTTGAACACTGCAGGGACTGATGGGAATGTGGTGAAAACTTCAAACATAAAACGGGGGAAACACATTACTGGAGAGTTGATGTATAAACAATTCCTAACACATATGTAACTTCCTAAACGCTTGATTCAGTCAAAAACTTCTATATGTTTCAGCTGAAGGCTTCTTAATGTTCTTCTAACCAGAATTTCCCTAATTGAAAAAAACAGCACTGTAATGAAGAAAACACCGGTGTAGATTTTCCTTAAAGGGATCCTGTGCAGTTCAATAAGGGCTTTTGACAGTTTCAAACGGATAATAAACGGTTTTCTGAGAAAGTGTGAGTCACCACAACCTGATCCAAGTAGTTCTTTGTCCTTGTGCACAGCCAGAGAGAAGTCCTGACATGGCAAGTCACAGTTCACGGATGTGACTGTTAACACAGTGGTGTTTTTCAAAGTTGACATATGCTGGGATGTGTCTAATATCCAGTTCATACTTTTCCAGACAGTCCATCAGAGCTTGATGTATGCCATTTGCAGTTTCACGGCTGTCATCATAACTTCATTTAACTTGCACTGAACTCCATTGGACACAGAGAAAAATATCACACATACTGGACATGTCTTTCTATTCCCCCTGTTTGAGGCATCGGTGATAACAGAAATAAACAGACTCATTCTCGGTCAGGGACAGATCATCCAAAATAAAATTGAGAATTCCTGATGGCATAATTTACAGAAGGCTTTTGCTGAGTCACTGCTGACGGGCTTGACTCTGTTTTGCTTCCCATTGTTTGTTGTAGACGCACAGCTTTTTGTCTTTTGCAGGTAAATTAATATTTGCGCATATAACCAACCGAAGAAGACCAGACATTACCAAAACTTTTTTTTTGGCCGGATTTGGCACATTTTTGTTATACATAACTAACGTCCATTAGGGGGCCTGTGATTGGATGACAGATGATCTCACCCTGACGCGATCAGCACATGATATGCTACTGCGGTTGTATCAGATCTAGGATCTGTAAAAGTGCCATCTGCAGAGCAGAGTAGCTGTCAGTACAGGACAAGGTAAGGGACAAAGCAATTTAGCCCAATTTACAGAATGTTCCGACTAACACGGGACAGTTGGCAACCCTTCCTACAGGGCAACATCTTTTAAGAACGGGTCCACATTAATTAGGCTCCTGTGCATGTGTACAATGAATGTGCACGCATCTGTATGTGTGATGCAAGAGTGGATGACGGTAACCTACCGAGGCATATAGGTTGTCAATTACGTTTTAGATATTACTGTATATTAACTGAGTCAATCATTTTTTGCATTTTTTGTTTCTTTTGGGAGATGAAAGTCAATTTTAAAAGCTTTGACGTGTGTTTTTAATGTGTTTAATAATTTATGAAATCCGAAAAAACAAGAGTTTAGTTTTCCTTCACTATTTGCTAATGCCATCAATGGTGTTATTCATTTATCTTGCTCCCCTTGTTTCACCACTTAATGACTGTGTGTGTGTGTGTTCAGGTATATGATGGTAACAGCAGCAATGCTCCAGAGCTGGCCAAGTTGTGTGGCAGTGAGTCACCCAGCAGCATCAGCTCTTCCAGTAATCAGCTCTACATCAAGCTACGCACTGACAGCAGCGTCGGCACAGGAGGCTTCCTCGCATCATATACCTCCAGTATGGAAACACACGCAATATTTTGTTATTTTTTTGTAGCTTTGGAACATAAAGTTCTGTGTTGCTGAAGTAAATTCAGGATGTTTTTATCATATTTTAGCAGAGTAGCCAAAACTGTACTCGAGTAAAAAGACTGCTACTTGCAAATGCAATGCACTCAACAGATGACTACTATTACTTCTACTTGAGTACAAAAGTCTCTCATGAAAAAACGTCTTGAGTTGATCACTTGCAATCTCAAGCAACTTTCTGGTTCTTTCTTCTTCTATTTCATTTAAACCTGACTGACATCTTTTGACCACAGATGATGATAAAGATGTGACAATTCTTCATGACTATATTTTTATTATTAGATACATTTATGTTCATTTTCCCTTTATTTGAGGAAGTTCATCTGTGACCATCTTATTGGCACTCACTTGTTTTTTTACATAATGAGAGATAGCAGGATTACAAAATGAATAAAACGTAAATAAAACTGTTGACAAAACACAGATTTTTAACCCAAAATATTCTTAAGTAGGGTGAAAATTTTGCAGCATTAAAACTACCCTTTAACGGAGAGACCATCTTGTGATAGGATCACAGCGGCTGCCATGCCGAATCAGGGCCTAATTTTGATCTCAACTACACACTTGTAAAGTTTGAGGACTGTATCTTGCAAGGTTGTGACGCTAATTAATGACAGAATCTATCCCCGGACGGATGGACGGACGGACGGACGGACAGACAGTGGTAGTTCCTGCTACAGTAGGTGTCTCCACATTTGGCCATGATGGCTCACACACTGTGTGTGACTGCTGTCGCGACTGGTAACTACAATCTTACTGAACATTTTGAAAAGGAGTAAATGTAACTCTTTAATATTTATTTCTGCAGATGTGCTGGAAAACAAATTGTTAACAAAGAATGCAGCCTATTCTTAATGCACTGTGAAAAATGATGCTGCATCTCAAAAAATTTATTTGAAACATAAATCCTAATTGATGTGTGATACTTTATCTGCTGTATAATGGGGGAAACAATGGTTGTAGTGAAACAAATACTGTAGAAAAGTAATTGACACAATAACCATTTTCATAATGATAATAGCAACAGATGGCTTATTACAGAATAATAAAGAACATAACAATTGAAGTAATGGTTGTGGATCAATTCAAGTTGAAAGAGAGAAAAAAGTTAACAAATAAGAGTTATTTTTCAATTCTTATGTCAGAAATGGAATGTGTCCTGTGAACCTAACCCTAACCCCAGATGAAGGTTGGTGGACTGTAGAAACACCAGGGACAGCACTGCAATTAATCCAGGACCCTAACGCTCTCTCTCTGACAAAGGGTTCTCATATTTAATACATTTAGGATATTATAATGTAGTCAATACAAATTAAATTATTAAGCCATGGTGCATATTTTCTTATGTTGATAATATATGACTGATGCAAATATTGACGGAACTCCTAAGAATCCAAGTGAGCAATTCAAATACATTTTTTTATATTTTGTATTTTTATTGTATTTCATTGTGTATTATTGTTTGGTTATGTTTGTTTTCAGAATGCAGCGTGCTCATCTCAGGCCGACCCAAAGGAGTGGTGGAGTCACTAAACTTTCCCAACAACTACCCAGAGAACTCTGAGTGCAGGTGGACCATCCAGGCCAGCAGTGGAAACACTGTCAACTACACCTTCACTGCCTTCCAGCTGGAAGCCATCAGTTGTTACTATGACTACATCAAGGTACACAGATGCACATTGTTCTCCGGGTTCTCGTGCTTCCTCCCTCAGTCCAGAGACATACAGCTTAGGTTAGGTTAAATGATGACTCTAAATTGTCCGTGGGTGTGAATGTGAGAGTCTTGTCTCTGTGATAGCCTGGCGACCTGTCCAGGGTGAACTCTACCTTCGCCCAATGTCAGTGGTTTTAATTTATCAGAACTTTCTGGGACAGTTCTTTCAACTTAAATGAGATGAAACACAATTTTTGAATCTCAAGTTTAAATATCCCACGTTCTTTGTGTTGTATTCTACCACAGTGTTCCTGTTATTGTTTTCAAACTGTAATGCACAATTTTGTGACTATGTGTTAAACTCTCCACTTTCTCCAAATATCACTGTTCTAGCTCTTTGATGGGCCCAACGAGCAAGCTCCTCTGATTGGTACCTTCTGTGGATACGCGCCCCCCCCAGCCAACAGCACCACGAGCTCAGCTCTCACCGTGGCGTTCAGAAGTGACTCCTATATGTCCTTGTCTGGCTTCCAGATGATGTGGTACCAGAATGGTAAGAGAGAAATGTATTGTGTTGGTGTGGCCAAGACAACATACAGAATTCTGTACTCGCTAATATTTTTCAAGTAAAAATATACAATGAGCCCATAAAATAAAGTAAGATTGTGATACTCCAGTTATAAGTTTCAAAAATAAATGCTCGATTGTGATGAAGGCACCTGGGCAATGGAGAGAGTGGAGCAAATGAATGCCCATTATTCAATTAGGGGGAGCAAATTATAGTTTGGCTATCCCACTTTTGTCTTAAAAATAAACATTATCATACAGTCCCCGTAATCAGGTGATTATATATTTTTTTAAATCACACATTTTTTGACCACCCTTTCAGTTGGTTTAGACGAACCTTTGGCAGAATGTTTGCCACAGCATGCTTTGGCTATCAACCACAGTCTGTCAGTCTACACAGGAGTCTGGTAAGAAACATAAAACCATTCAGCTTGATTGCCATCATGGACTGTCGCAGAAAAGGCTGAACCGATTTGCGAGTCAACGCAAGCTGCCAGCCTGATGGATATATAAAGATAACTGGAAACAGCACTGGAGGCTGCCCCCGTTCATTCCTGTGAAAGTTGCTTGGTGGCACATGAAGCAAGAATGGCTTTACTGCCAAGTACAGAATACCCGGACCAACGCATCCGTGGGCTCATAGAAGCAAGAGCACAAGCGTTTCCTTTAACTCGCTCTCATGAAGGACAGTTCATTATGCCGAAGAAAATAACTATAGATTCAACTATCAGTGCATTTTACAACTTTTAGTACCTCATGATTTAAATAAGTTTATTCAAGTTTAATACTGGGATGTTGATTTACATAAAAATAAATGATCTGCTGAGTTACAGATGTACTAATCTATGGGAAATAGTATTTTTAAGCCCAATGGCATGACAAAGCCGACTTGGAAGTTGTAGTTCTACCATGTAAAATCAGCTTCAAAGCCCAGCGCTCTTGCTGGGGGCTTGGCCAGCCCACCTTACGTAAGCTGATGGGACAGGATCTGATAGTAGAGGTGGGACATTTATGACGGAACCAAATCAAAGAGTCACTCTTTTAAGTGCAACGTGGCTATTACTATGCAACTATTCTTGATTCGTGCAGGTAGTTGTTGCTGGACTTAATCCTGAGTTTAGGTGGTGTAGAAATGCAGGAAACTTGTTTTAAATAAAAATGTTTTCCCTTGAGGAGGAACCCGAGACACTGCCAATTATGTCTTATCTTCCAAATTTGCTCCCCAATTTAAAACATAACCAGGCACCCATGGCAGCACTAATCACAGTCAAGAGCATCCAAGACCAGCGTATTTAGTGTGTGCCAGCTGACTGTTGGTCAGTGTGCGTGGCATGCTTGGATACGAGGTGAGACCAGATAGCATACATATGTTACATTACAGATGTGTGTCAATAGTCACCAGACAAAATGTCGGCTGTATAGGCTATTAGCTGTCTTTGATTGTCTCATTCATCACTACATAAAAAATATTACAGTGTCAGGTGTGTGTCCCTGCAGGCTGTGGTGGGGAACTCTCTGGTTCCGCTGGCTCCTTCAACAGCCCAGACTACCCTAACAGGTATCCAGAAAATAGGGAGTGTATCTGGTATATCACCACATCAGCTGGCAGCAGCATCACCCTCACTATCCATGAGTTTGATGTGGAGTTCCACCAAGACTGCAACTATGATGTGCTGGAAGTAAGATATGAATCTATCTGTTACTGTACAGTGCATAGTTCAGAAAACTAAAAGTTCTCTGCTTATTGCAACATTGCTCTAGATGCTGATCAAGGGATGTCTGAAATTCCCATGCAGTCCAGTGAAAGTGTTCCTCAAGCAGAACTGGATACAAAAAAAGATCCAGCATTTCCCTCTGAAATGTGGTGGAGTAGATGAATAAAGTAGCATAAAATGGAAGCATTCCAGTAAAGTACAAGTAATTTAAAACTGTTGGCCTTATGTCCCACAGGGGATGAAGAGGATTGAATAATTAAGTACCTCAAACTTGAATTTAATTAATTAGAATGCATTAGAATTGCATTGGTACTGTTCATCCATAACCCAGGCATGGTCAGGACTCTCTCATCCACTGCATGAGAGACAGTCCCATAAGTTCACGTAGAAAGCTCAGGAAAGCAGCTGTGCTCTTTAACAGAAGTGGGCAATTATCCAGACATACATTTGCAGGGTTAGGGTTCATCCTTGAAGTCTTGACCGGGGTTATCTATAACCAAAACTAATAACCACAACACCCATGTGTTATGTGAAGATATAAAGTAGACACGTCTTATTAATGACTCAGCAGTGAAATTTTGACCATTACTTTTGACCCCTCCTCAGGTGTATGGAGGCCCAGACCTGTTGGCCCCTCAGCTGGCCAAGCTTTGCAGCACCACATCCAGTCCAATGCGTGTCTCCAGCACTGGCAACCTGCTCACAGTGCGCTTCAAGTCTGATGCCTACGTCAGCGGTCGAGGTTTCAATGCAAGCTGGGCTGAAGTTCAGGGAGGTGGGTGGAAATTATGAGTGCATGCCACATGCTATACCTCTGTGCCACTATGCCTCACAATATTAGGAGACAGTGTATGGGTATCATCAGGGGAAGGAGTGGTGAACATACTTATATACATGAGGTTAGGTAAGTAACAAGTTCCTAAGTGAAATGAAGTGTTCTTGGGGAGGCAAACATGTTTTGGAATGCAGATCCCTTTGTGCATTGTGAGTTAGTTTCACGTAACATTGAAGGATAGGTTCAGTCTTAAAACAATACTCACATTCCTATGTGTAGATTGAGTTTTTTTGGTTCTCCTTTCCATTCTGGCCATCTATCGATACCTTCCTGATGACAACAAAATGGCAGTCCTTGTTCTGTGCTTAAATGCTGAGTTAGATAAGTAAATTGGGTATCCTCCAAAGTTAGTCTTTTTTACCAGTACCAAGTAATTAGAAACATACTGAACGTGGTAACTTTGATCGATTCAAATGAGTTTTTCTTGACTCACAGGGCTGAATCCTTATATTAACGTATTTTACAACCAGCTAAGAATGGGTATTTTCCCCATCACTTACTGGTGTATTATGTTAAAAAGAGATCTCTTTACGGGCTCACAGTTAGAGCGGGTCGTCATCCAATCGAAAGATCGGCGGTTCAACCCCCGGCTCCTCCAGTCCATGTCATGGGCCATGGAGAACACATAACCCCACATTGCTCCCGAAGGCTGTGCCATCGGTGTATGAATGGATGAATGGGTGTGATTGTGAAACAGTCCTGCCGCTGATAGACAGGTGGCACCTTGCATGGTAGCCCGTGCCATCCCTGTATGAATGGGGGAATAACATGTAGTGGTCGGATGACAAAAAAGGCGCTGTACAAATGCAAGTCCATTTACTGTCTAATGTTGTTTTGGATATGGGCATGTTTTAAAATGGACAAAAACATTCTTGGTTATAAGTTATTTAGAGTTTAACAATCAAAATGTGAGCTTCTCTATAGGGCTCTGGGTGTGTGTTTTGACAACCCCGTCTCCGTAACAATTACGTTCCCATACAACTAAACTGCATCTCTATTATGTTTTGAGAGAAACCGATTTTTCTCCCAGATTGCTGTGGCAGTTTTAACAGTTTTAAACACAGGGTTAACATTGTTAATTGAAACAAAACAAAACATAAAGGCAGTAGAACTACTTGGCTTGGTCGAGTAAAACATTATATTTTTACTTAAAATGACTATGTTTGTTATATTTAAGCTACGGATGTGAATTCAAATGAGTGAAGGTTGACTTTTGGTTTCACAATGAACATGAGAGTGGTCTCCTGGGTCAGACTCATTAGAAACGTATTTGTAATACAAACAACAAATGTAATGTAATCTGCAACAAAATATGTTTCCCTCAAAACGTAATTCTTTACGCAGTTACACAGGGCTGGCTCTGCTGGTAACATAAACCAAACCAACTACTGTCATCATATCTAAAGTCAAATGTCTCTAAACTCTGATTGGTGGACAGATATATGGAACATCTACTTTTTCCAAGTCTGCACTCGCTCTTTAAACCAGTGACAGGAGCACTTATTCTCAACAATACATCTTGAGAGATCTTTTAAGGTAGTCGTTCATTGATGGGTAAAGAGAGTAAAATATTTTTTTAAATATATAAACTAATAATTTCTTCTTAAGGAGTATTCACAATGCTGCTAAGAGCACTATGAATGGATGGACGGACAGACAGACATACAGTCAGTTTCTCTCTTCAAGATTTAGTGAAGATTTTACACTTTAGCATTGAATCCTTATTAAATGGCAACCATCAACATAGGGTTTCAAATTCATCCATCCATCCATTTTCCTCCGCTTATCCGGGGTCGGGTCGCGGTGGCAACAGGCCAAGCAGGCTGACCCAGACTTCCCTCTCACCGGCAACATGTTCCAGCTCATTCTGGGGGATCCCGAGGCGTTCCCAGGCCAGCTGGGAGATGTAATCCCTCCAGCGTGTTCTGGGTCTTCCCCCGGGGTCTTTTCCCAGTTGGACGTGCCTGGAAAACCACCAGTGGGAGGCGTCCAGGAGGCATCCTAATTAGATGCCCGAACCACCTCAGCTGACTGGTTTCGACGCGAAGGAGTAGCGGCTCGACTCCAAGCTCCCTCCTGATGAGCTCCTTACCCTATCTCTAAGGCTGAGCCCGGCCACCCTACGGAGGAAGCTCATTTCGGCCGCTTGTAACCGCGACCTTGTCCTTTCAGTCACGACCCAGAGTTCGTGACCATAGGTGAGGGTAGGAACGTAGACCGAGTGGTAAATTGAGAGCTTTGGAGGTGCTAACTCTCATCCCCGCCGCTTCACACTCGGCTGCAAACCGCCCCAGTGAATGCTGGAGGTCACGATCCGAGGAGGCTAACAGGACCACATCATCTGCAAACAGCAGAGAGACGATCCCGAGACCCCCAAACCTGACGTTCTCCACCCCCAGGCTGCGCCTAGATATCCTGTCCATGAAAGTCACGAACAGGACCGGAGACAAAGGGCAGCCCTTGCGGAGGCCAACACCCACCGGGAACTGCTCCTACTGCAGTTGTACAGAGACCGGATCGCCCTTTGTAATGGGTCCGGCACCCCATACTCCCGCAGCACCCCCCACAAGAACCCCCGAGGGACCCGGTCGAAAGCCTTCTCCAAGTCCACAAAGTACATGTAGACTGGTTGGGCAAACTCCCAGAACCCCTCCAGTAGTCTTGCGAGGGTAAAGAGCTGGTCCACTGTTCCATGGCCGGGACGCATTGCTCCTCTTGTATCTGAGGTTCGACAAACGGTCGGAGCCTCCTTTCCAGCACCCTGGCATAAGCCTTCCCCGGGAGGCTGAGTAGTGTGATACCCCGGTAATTCGAGCACACTCTCCGGTCCCCCTTTTTGAAAATGGGAACCACCACCCCGGTCTGCCAGTCCATGGGCACTGATCCCGACCCCCATGCGACATTGAAGAGACGTGTCAGCCAGGACAGCCCAACTATGTCCAGCGCTTTCAGCATCTCAGGGCGGATCTCATCCACCCCCGGCGCCTTGCCACCAAGGAGCTTTTTGACTACCTCAGCGGCCTCTGTCAGGGATATGGGTGAGCCTCCCCCTAGATCTTCAGGCGCTGCCTCCTCTGCAGAGGACATGTTGGTCGGGTTTAGGAGTTCCTCAAAGTGCTCTTTCCACCGCCCGACGATGTCCCCTGTCCGGGTCAGCAGTCCCCCCCCCCCCTGCTGAGAACAGCCTGGGGTAAGCCCTGCTTTCCCTTCCTGAGCCGTCGGATGGTTTGCCAGAACCTCCTTGAGGCCAACCGAAAGTCCTTCTCCATGGCCTCCCCGAACTCCTCCCATGCCCGAGTTTTAGCATTCGCGACCACCGTAGCTGCAGCCCTTCTGGCCTGCCGGTACCTGTCAGCTGCTTCAGGAGACCCCTGGGCCAACCAGGCCTTGAAGGTCTTCCTCTTCAGCTTGACGGCTTCCCTCACCTCCGGTGTCCACCACCGGGTTCTCGGGTTGCCGCCACGACAGGCACCGATGCCCTTCCGGCCACAGCTCCTAGCTGCTGCGTCCACAATAGAGGCTTTGAACATGGTCCATTCGGATTCCATGTCCCCAACCTCCCTCGGGATGTGAGAGAAGTTCTTTCGGAGGTGGGAGTTAAAGACCTCCCGGACAGGGTCCTCCGCCAGACGTTCCCAGTTCACCGTCACTACACGTTTAGGCTTGCCGGGTCTTTCCAACCGGTTCCCCTGCCATCTGATCCAACTCACCACCAGGTGGTGATCAGTTGACAGCTCTGCTCCTCTCTTCACCCAAGTGTCCAAGACATACGGCCGCAAATCAAATGATACGATTACAAAGTCGATCATTGATCTCCGGCCTAAGGTGTTCTGGTACCAGGTACACTTATGAGCCACCTTATGTTCGAACATGGCGTTCGTTATGGCCAAACTGTGGCAAGCACAGAAGTCCAATAACGAAACACCATTCGGGTTCAGATCGGGCAAGCCGTTCCTCCCAATCACCCCCCGCCAGGTTTCTCCATCATTGCCCACGTGAGCATTGAAGTCCCCCAGGACAACTATGGAGTCGGTAGGTGGCGCCCTTTCCAGGACCCCTCCCACCGACTCCAAGAAGGTCGGATACTCTGAACTGCTGTTTGGTGCGTAAGCACAAACCACAGTCAGAGCCTTGCTCCCCGCAACCCGTAGGCGCATGGAGGCGACCCTCTCGTTCTCCGGGGAGAACTAGAACACAGCGGCGCTCAGCCGGGGGCTCGTGAGTATCCCCACTCCCGCCCGGCGCCTCTCAGCCTGGGCAACTCCGGAAAAGGACAAAGTCCAACCTCTCTCCAGGAGCTTGGTTCCAGAGCCAGCGCTGTGTGTGGAGGTGAGTCCAACTATATCTAGCTGGTATCGCTCCACCTCCTGCACCAGCTCTGGCTCTTTCCCCGCTAGCGAGGTGACGTTCCACGTCCCTAGAGCTAGTCTATGCTGCCGGCGATCGGCTTGCCCAGGCCTCCCGCCTGACCCGCCGCCCGGTCTGCATTGCACCCGACCCCGATGCTTGTCCCTGCGGGTGGTGGGTCCACAGGGTGGCTGCTCCATGCTGTTTATTCGGGCTGAGCCCGACCGGGCCCCATGGGCGAAGGCCCGGCCACCAGATGCTCGCCGAAGAGCTCCCCTCCTGGGTCTGGCTCCGGGAGGGTGCCCCGGTTTCCCTGGTCCGGGCGAGGTGGCTAAAGTCCGTGGGCTGCTTATCATTAGGGTCGTTTGAACCGCTCTTAGTCTGTTGGTGAAGAAGAAATAACAACCGGGAGATTAAAGGATGGGAAATGAACTTGATATGGGATTTATTGCATTGATCTTTAGCATTGAATCCTTATTAAATGGCAACCATCAACATAGGGTTTCAAATTCATAATCAGTTCTATTTTTACAAAACAATGACATGATGAGTCACATTACTGACTGATCATATCCTCTGGACTGCCTCCAAGGCTGACTTAGGAGCTACTGTACATGTTAAAATACTTTGTGAAATATTTAGAGCAAAAAACATATATCTCCTTAAGTTAGGGCTGACACCCCCCTTATATTTAGGAGTTTATCCTAAATCAGTCAGTTAGAGCTGTTTTATGAATACAACCCCTTGACTGGCCTGGAGTTTATAGTCACTCTGTTACCAGCTAGCATCACTTGGCTTATCTCTCGCACAGGGGTGGTAGGGAATTGGTGGTTCCATGGCAATGTGAATTCCTTGTTATGTTACATGACTCATTGTGTTCTCAACAATTGTAATAAGCTTAGAATTAATAAAAAAAATAGTAAGTACTCTTGGTAAAACTGAAAACTATCACTGAGAGCTGACACCTGGTTGTCTGCAACATCCACAAACCAAGAGAGACAGAGCAGCAGTGACATGGAATGCCCTTTCAAAGAGGGAGAAAAAGGTTTGGAAGGAGTCAGCTGATATTGCAGCATTGCCATAAGTGATTATTTTCATCATCTACTAAACTTTCCACACTTAGGGTGTCCGATTGTACTTTTGGGGTTATGGACAAAACGTATAGGATACTGCTGTGGCCTGGACCTTTATTAACCTCAACTGCAGAGGGTACTATGCCTTTATTTGAAGCAGGCTTATATTAGACACAGGCCTTTATATCTAATTAACTCTGATACATTCTGACAAATGTATTTATGTTCATACTTTATTATGAAGCCTTCTTCTTCTCTAATCTGCTTTTGTTTGTCCTGTTAAATTTGTAATGGCATTATGCTATCAATGCAAACTCAATACTTCCTGTATAAGCGCTGTAGCATTTCAGTGTTCAGTGGACAGAGTACCTTCATTACCTTTTATTGTGAAACATTTGCTTGAATGTGTTGTGGAAGCCGGTCTATATTTGGGCCCAACCTTTATTTGAGAAAACATTGTACATCAGAGACAAAGTGCAGTTTTCCTCCACCACCAGCACTCTTAGTAAGCTTTAATTGACTGACCTTTTTCCTGCAGGATGTGGAGGCCCAGTTACTGCTCCAACAGGGGAGATCCATTCTCCTTTGTATCCCAGCAGCTATCCCAACAATGTGGACTGTTCCTGGGTCATCAGTGTGGATCCCAACCATCGTGTCTTCTTCAACTTCTCTGACCTGCACATTGAACATCATAGCAACTGCTCCTGGGACTATGTGGCTGTGAGTGACGGTTTTTGGATTAGTTTATTTGTGGTTCTTTTTGTTTTCTTGCTGACCGATTAGAGCTCCCAGGCCCTATTTCATTTGTTTTTTAAGTGGTTAATAAATTCAAGTGATTGTGTGTGGGAGAGTTACAGGTTGAATCACTGGTAAAGATTAAATAATGTGGATAATTCATCAAGATTCAGTAGAATTGATGCAGCCTCTCCAGTGATCAGGGAATGTGTGAAATTACTGTACTTCTTTCCCTCCAATTATAGAGGTTATGCACATTCGTTAGCATTGTGTAGCGTCGTGTCTGCTTCTCCGCTCCCCTTTTTCAGAAATTGACACTTTTATCCAGTTTTAGCCACATTTTACGATACACTTCTAAGATCCTGGCTGTTTTAATCCATATGTTTTAAACTAGGAGTACGATGTCAGCCAACACACACTAGACCCTTTAAGTTTAACATTCCCCAGACCAAACACCATGGGGACCACAGATACCCGGGTGTCTACAATTGGTAAACGAAAAACGAGACCCTTTGTGAATCGCTGTGGGGTCCGGGTTGGAGCCCCTGCGTCCACCACATCTACAATGTATCTACTCACCTCCCCGTCCGACTGTGTCAGCTGCGCCCGCCTGGCTGATAAAATCACAGAGCTAGAAGGAAGAATATCGACTCTCTAGATCCAGGATGCCGAGAAGCTCATGGACACCATCATCTTCGGTCCAAACCGACACAACCAGCGACCGTGTGCATGATGCCACGTCCCTGAGGATTCCTGGCTACAGTTCAGGACTAAGCCTAAAGCCCTGGTCAGCTCCACTACATCCATCACGAGTCCTGGTCCGTGCTCGCAGCAGCTGGAGAGGGAGGGAGGCATCCTTCCTCTCGTACCAGGGCTCGCTCCATACCGCTCTTTACACCAGCACTGCGGCGAGCTCCTGTCCCCGTTCACTCAGTCCTTCCCCGTCTACTCCGCCACCACTGACAACAACCTTGATATGATCTGTCTCACTGAAACTTGGCAAAAACACCTAGGGTCTCATATATAATCCTTGAGTGTGCCCAAACACGGGGCCTGAAAGAGGCGTACGCCACTTCCCACGCGAACGTTGTGATCTATAAAATAAAGCCAGTGACAGCTCTCGCACAATCACTCCATATCCTCATTATCAGTCCTAATCATAATGCCATAAGAAAACAAAAGTAAATAAATTGTGTTCACCTATCAAACTTGTGGATACCACCGATTGTCGCGATCATTTTAGAAGCAATCAGTCTGACTGCTGTGAACATAAATAGTACAGTGAGACTGGTGACGTTTTATGTTACACGATAGATAATCTGGCACTGTTAGGACTGAGTCAATGGAAGAATTGAGTGTTCTTCCTCTCGGTACTCTCTGTGATTCACCGTAAAGACCCACTGATCAGCAGCTAATGTTTATGCATCAATATTCATAAGGTGCTTGGCATTGAGCGTTTATGGCTGAATGTGGGCGTGTAAAGGACGGGATGTGAAGCTGAACCAGCTGCACACATTTACAGGTTGATTTGGGATTTATACAAGGCAGAGGAAGGTGTAAACGTGGTTTTATAAGTCCGATTTTTTGTTGGCTTACGCCATTTTTGGCTATTGTACACACGTAGACTTTTAGTATGGATCCTACGCACTGTTTTATAAATGAGACTCCTGGACTACCATGCACTCAACCAAACCAACCCTACTGGATATCTTTACCTGGACAAACCACGCCCTGATGGCCGTGGTGGTGGAATTGCCGCTCTTTACCGCCAACACATAAAAACCAGCCTGATTACCATCCAAACTACATCCTCATTTGAACAGCTAATATTCAAACTTGTCATTTCAATTATCTACCGCCCCCCCAAACCCGACCCTGCCTTCCTCTCCGACCTATCTGAATTCCTTACCCAGCTCTGCTCCATCTCACCTTCCATCCAGCTGCACTGTGATTTTAACATCCACATCGACTCCTCAGGCTCTGAAACAGCCACAGAATTTCTGGACATGCTTAGATGCTTCAACTCACCATCCACCACTTCTCCAGCTCTGACCTCATAATCTCTGACCATCTTGCCATCATCATGGAGATCGACATCCCCATCCAAGAACCCAAACACACACACACCATCACTCTCCGTAATATCAAGTCCGTCTGCCCCTCATCTCTGTCAGCCACTGATAAATTATCCACCCTCTCCCCCTCCTTTAGTCCCTCCCCCTCAGACCTGGTCAGCCTCGACAATAACACACTATCCTCCTCCACTTAAAACTCATCTATTTAAATCTGCTTTTAACCTGTGATGCTATTAAGTTTGTTTTTGTTTTGTTTCTTACTGTTATGTCTACTATTTTGTTTGTATTGTAATTGCTTTTATTGTTTCTGTTTTTACCATGAAAAATGCCTTTGAGTACCTTAGCTATATGAATAGAATGTATTATTATTATTACTACTACCACTAATACTTGCACAACCTGGATATCATGAGGCTCCATGATTCCTGTGAAAGATGAACAAGCCATATAGTATAATCTGTGAAGATAAATTAGCAGAAGAAACGGTTTTGACAGTTCCTGCATGCCTAGTTACAGGAAAGTGCATAGTTCAGATTGTGAGTGTGAATAGGTGAATGAGAGGCAAAGTGTAAAATGATTTGTTTGTGAAGGTAAAAAAGTGCTTTATAGATCACGTCCTACATAGCTTTAATGAAACCATGTGTCTCTCCCTCTGTAGATCTATGATGGTCCGACTATATCTTCTGCTTTGCTTGCCCGAGTGTGTGGCACCATTCTTCCTCCCTCCATCACCTCCACCCAGAACACCATCTATGTTCGCTTTAGGTCCGACTCAAGTCTTAGCCACCGTGGCTTCAGTGCTCGCTTCTCTCAGGGTGAGCCTCATTTATGCTCTCTGTTTCTAGTACTAGAACATGACTGAAATATCAAATCCATCCCTTTTCACTACTCACTTATGCTGTGCAAAATTCAGACTACAAGACTTTCAAAATCTCAGACGATCTCATTTAACTCAACATAATTATAGCATAATAATATAGTATTGTAAAACATACGTTTTATTTATAATAATGTGCTGTTTGAGAGACATTTCTATTTAAATCCAAAATGATACAAACTCAAACACAAAGGTTGGCAGGAGTCCCTGAGAAAGGGACAGGCAGTGAATACAGAGGGTGAGAGAGAACAACACTTTAATTCAGTGGTTCTCAAACTTTTTCTGTCACGCCCCACTTTGGAGGAAGAAAAATGTTCATGCCCCACCACCCCAACAAAATTGTAACAAAATGGTCCATGTTGAACTTTTATTGAAATAACATTTTGTGACTCCTCCGTCTGTGCTTTTTCAAATAATAGAATAAAGGAAATTGCAATCACTTTCAAGTAAACCATATTGTTCCATCAGACAAAAACAAATGAAATGTGCAATCACTTTGTTAGAACAATGCAAATAAAGTTCAATCTGTGCAAAAAATAACTAATATTTGGCAGAAAATAGCTTATTGTGGCAGCAATTCACCTGTTTTGCACTGAATATCTTTCTAAGATAATAACAATAAAGTGCAACCTGTGAAAAACTAAACAAAACAAAACAACAAAACAAATATTTGGCAATAAAGAGTTTTACTGAGTTTTACTGCATATCTTTTCAAAACAACGATAACGTGCAACCTGTGCAAAACTAAACAAAATGAGTTCAGATATGAGGAAGCTGTCCTCACGTCTGTTTAGACCTCCACCTTTATCCAGGCCCAGCTCCACTCACAGCTCAGCCCTGCGTCAAGCTGCACTACAACCAGCCTCCTCTCCCTTAAGCTCTTTGACCTCATCATCTCATCAGTATTATCTCATTCTACTTTGAGTTAAAACAAACAACCTGCAACCAGATGTGCCGGTGTTCTGGTTTAACGTTAACGAAACGTTGCATGTTTCATCACGTTACGATTTTTCCTACTAAATCGTGATAATGATGAACGTTAACAGTCGACAAAGTTCCGCATGCAGTGGACGTTAACTTAACCCAGCATGTCTGAACGGTAACGGAACATGACGTAACTTAAACTGTAACGGAGTGAAATGAAGATGCTGTAGACATCTGAACGCTGATTGGCAAAGACTCAACACGTCACATCAAAGATGTTTTATTGCGAAGATCACGTCATCACCTTTTCTCCTCGTCTCACTCCAATCTGAGAAACGCTGGCTGGCCAGCTGACCCCCCCCCCCCCCAAAAAAACGACCTCTACAGATCTACACGATTCACGTGGATGATATATTTTGATTCAAAACGGCGAATTATTTTGCCGAGAAGCGACAAGTTTGCAGGCATGAATAAAGTTCTTGAAATAAAAAAATTCTGCATTTCCCCGTGCGCCCCACCTGCAATACCGCCGCGCCCCACTAGAGGGGCGTGCCCCACAGTTTTAGAACCACTGCTTTAATTCAACAATGTAGACTTAAACTCTCATTTGTTTTGTGATCATTTCAGCCTCTTCTGTATTTTCAGATTGTAGTGAGGATCATTCATTGCAACGTTTAACATGATGTTTTATGATGATAGATCATTTATGGTTTTAATACTATTGTTATTGCTCTCCAAACATCCTAAAGTACACATATTTAGATCAAGAAAATCTACACTTTTTCAGAAGATATGCCCAGAATCGCCCTAATAAGCCCAGTTTTTGGACCTCTGTATACAGCCATGTCTGAAAGTCAGTTGAACTACCCAAGTTATCCAAGTTCAACCAGCTCAACCTGCATATTCTGGTGGCAGAGGGGTAGAATACACTGACCATGTAATTCCATCTCTTTTCAACAGCCTGTGGTGCAACCATCATAACCAATGATGATGGTGGGGCCATTGCGTCACCACGGTACCCAGCATCATACCCTCCCAATCAGAACTGTAGTTGGATCATCAGAGCACAAGAACCATGTGAGTTGCTCTAGTCAAGCCCTCAGACTAGAAACCTGTATTGTTGTATACATGGGGCATACAACATAGTGGTACAAAATGTTTTGATATTTTCCCCTTTAACTTATCTTTCTGTGGCCAGTTAACCATGTGACTCTGTCATTCACTGACTTTGAGTTAGAGATGATTAACTCCAACTGCGCCCATGATTCTGTGGAGATCCTGGATGGAGACAACTACCAGGCACCTTCGATAGGTAGTTATACTGTGTGTGTGTGTGTGTGTGTGTGTGTGTGTGTGTGTGTGTGTGTGTGAGAGAGAGAGAAAGAAAGAGAGAGAGATAACAGACTGGGTTTGGATGCCTGCTCTGTGAGCTGTGTTAGATTATTTTTACCAGGGCACATTATGTTAACAATATTCAGATAAGCTATAAGCTAACAATGTGACAACATTATTGAGCTGAATACTGAAATGAATTTGGTTGAATGTAACAAGTGGACTGCTTCTTCAATTAGAGAAGCGTGTGTGGCCTTACATTCAAATTCAAATGTAATGTTGAATTTTATCAGGGCGCTACTGTGGCTTTGATGTACCTCACCCAGTGACATCCTTCAGTAACTCCATGGTGGTCAACTTCGTCTCTGACAACTCCGTCTCCAGCAAAGGGTTCAGAGCCACCTACTCAGCATCCACCTCCAGTAAGACAAACCAGTACTGCTCAAAGGTCCAGCTAGAAACACGTAGAGTAGAACTGATCACTGCAAATCCAAAATCATTCTGTGATGATTCTGTTCTCATGCACACTCATTGATACTGACAGAACGTCCAGGAAAAGTAATTCTTGTCACCTCTTCTGCTCAGGTTGTGGAGGAGATCTGGTGATGGAGAGTGGTGCGTTTAACAGTCCAAACTATCCAGATGCTTATCCGCCTAATGTGGAGTGTGTGTGGACCATCAGGAGCTCACCAGGGAACCGTCTCCAGCTATCATTCATGTTAGTCAATTTGAGCATCTCTGATCTAATATTCTGCTTTGAAATGAATGAAGTCCCGGTCATAACAAGTGATCCTGTACCCCTGACTCTGCTCAAAGATGATCTCTGGTGTGAAATGTGAAAGATGTCATTGATCTTTTGCTGGTTGTCCGTTGATTTTGTTGTTATCATATTGTTGATCAGACCCCTTATTTTTGCAGTGAGATGTAGGGTGACATACTCTTACGGTTGTGAGTACATTAAGAATAATAATTTGAAAAGTTAGTAAAACAAAACAAAAAAAGTTTTTCTGCTTTCATCAGCTACATAACAGTGAAAACCCGCCATTTCAGAAGTTGTTATTGTACAGTGTTATTGCTGGACCGAGTAAAAGCAGAACTACTAGATGGTTAAGTTCAGATATAATGTTGAAAATGCTTGTGTTTAGCCTACATGTTTGTTGAAGTTTAAATGAAGGTAGTGTGTCGTTAAGGTGAGGGTAACTACTCTGATATCCATAAGAGAGTGTGTGTGTGTTCAGTGTAGAGGTCAAGTGATCAACACTTTCTCAGTCCTAACTCGTCAAATACCGTTTGGTCAGTCCTCCTAAGATTCGAACTGTGACACTCTAGGTACCCCTCTAACATCAGTTTTGGACATGTCAGGGACTGCGTGTCAGTTTCCGCCTGTAATATACAGAGTCCTTCCATCCATTTACTCTCCACTTTTCCGGGAGCGGGTCATATGGGCAGCAGGCTTAGGAGGGTATTGCAGATGTCCCTCTCCCCAGCAACACTTTCCAGCTCTTCCTGCAGAACCCCGAGGTGTTCCCAGGCCAGACCAGATATACAATCCCTCCAGCGTGTTCTGGGTCTACCCTTCTTACCAGCTGGATGTGCCCTGAAAACCTCTAAAGGTAGGCGTCCAGGAGGCATCATGATCAGATGTCGGCACCACCTCTACTGGCCCCTTTCAAGTCGAAGAAGCAGCTCACCTCTCCTCACCCTATCTCTAAGGCTGAGAGAAGTACCCTACAGAAGAAGCTCATGTCAGCTTCTTGTATCCGCTATCTCATTCTTTTGGCCACGACTCAAAGCTTATAACCATAGCTGAGGGTCGGAAAGTACACTTGTACACCTGTGCGCACGTACACTTTTAGTATTGCTCCTACGCACTGTTTTATAAATGAGACCCCTGGACTACTATGCACTCAACCAAACCAACCCTACTGGATATCTTTACCTGGACAAACCACGCCCTGATGGCCGTGGTGGTGGAATTGCCGCTCTTTACCGCCAACACATAAAAACCAGCCTGATTACCATCCAAACTACATCCTCATTTGAACAGCTAATATTCAAACTTGTCATTTCAATTATCTACCGCCCCCCCAAACCCGACCCTGCCTTCCTCTCCGACCTATCTGAATTCCTTACCCAGCTCTGCTCCATCTCACCTTCCATCCTGCTGCTCTGAGATTTTAACATCCACATCGACTCCTCAGGCTCTAAAACAGCCACAGAATTTCTGGACATGCTTAGATGCTTCAACTTCACTCAACACATCGATTTCTCTACCCACAAGCGCGGTGGGTCTCACTAACAAATTATCCACCCTCTCCCCCTCCTTTAGTCCCTAAACTACACTGTGTTTTGCTACCAGAACACTGTGTAGTTTAGTTTTGTCTATATTTATGCAGGTAATATAATGAAAACATAGAGGCTCTATAGTCTGAACCAGTGTGAACCAAGTTGACAACAAATCTCTATTATTTTCCACATTGTCAACAGCTGCGCATTGCAGCTTTACTCCTTCTGTTTTTACCTTTCACATTAAAAGCCAGTAAATTCCAGTTTATTTTTGGGATCCTAAAGACGGTCTCCAGCACACCTCTGACTGAGTGAGGAGTAAAACTTACATGCATAATAATGTACACAGAGGCTGTTCATTGGCAACAGCATTTAACAAAAACTGCTCTCTCTGGCATTCAGCGGAGCCGAATGACTCAGTTTCTGTTGGCAACAAAGTGCAATTTGGCGCAAAGGAGCACTGACCAAAGCATCTGTATTTGATGAGTTGGGAGTAAGAATGGGTTGGAGTGATATGTCCCTATGTGTTGGCCAACATTCAACATCATAGTGATTCCTTATTTTCTCCAGACTTGACATACTGGCTGCTATTGCTTAAAAGAGCCAACATCTCACTTTACATTGATGGTGTGACCTTAAGAATATTTTGACATTTTATTGGGTAATATGAATCCGAACATAGTATAAACTAACTAACCCGGATAGTGAAGATAACTGGTGCACATTCCCATGTTTCGAACCTTTTAGTTTTTTGCACCTATAATGAATCTATGGCTATGTTTGGCATTTAGAGAATACTTCATTATTCAATATCAATAACAATCTTCTTGTGTTTTGTTTAGTATCTTTCACCTGCAGGGAGACTCTGAATGTCAAAATGACTACTTGGAAATCAGAGAGGGCACCTCCACAGGGCCTCTGGTTGATCGCTTCTGTGGAAATTCGCTGCCCTCTAACTACACATCTGTGGTTGGTCACATCTTGTGGGTTAAGTTTGTCTCAGATGCATCGATTAGTGGAGCAGGATTCAGAGCCACCTTCTCACACTGTGAGTGTATCTGTCTGTCTGTCTATCCATGGCTAATCTCGCATACTACTGGACCCACCAACCTAATATTGTTTGTGCACAGTTATGACTGTATGCTTAAGGTCATAATCGCTGTGATTTACAATTTAGAAAAAAATATTGTATTGACTGTTCTGTATCGTTATTGCCTGTTGACTCCTCAAGGCCGCAAAATGAGTTATAAATCCAACTACCGTTTCTATGAATTATGGATGACCACCACAGATGGTGTGTAATACCTGGATATCAATCACCTGTCTGCGCAACAGATTGAGACCTTTTTCTAACAAAGTCTCACATTAGACCTGGTTGACACAAGCGACTAGATAAAAGAGCCTAACCACTGTATCCATCCAAAAACTCCTTCTGCAGATAATTAGAATTACATGGTAAAGATACATATTACATGGTTGACTGAGATGCTCAAAGATTCCCCTGGCAGAAATTTTTTCACTGCCATTGTATTGAGGATTGGAACTCTTCCATGCTTGTGCATTGTTAATAACCTTGTAACTTACCAAACTAAACCACTGTATATGCTCTGTTCATATGAGCATCGCTGGTTACTACAGTTTTCCCCTTATTATTAAGATTGTGTACCCAACCAGTACATCTACATGCTCAGTTACTAATATTGTAGAAATTTTATAACTTGAGGACACCCTCAATCCACTCGGGGCGGGACTGTGGTGAAGAAGTGTGCGCTGGGTCCATGATTGTACTGTAACGGGTAGTGGTAGGACCCAATTGCAGCACACAGGAGACCATGGAAAGTTGGTAATGACTTTTAATGCCAAACTCAGTAGTACACAGCAGGGCAGGTAAACCACCTGTGGTTGAAATAACTTGACTCATTTCTGTTCCTGACCAGTGAGAACCTCTCACTAAGGAGAGGGGGTTCTCATGCCCCCTTAATAGCAAAAAGGTTCCCTGCAATGGACAATACACCATCATCATGCTGGGTAGCAGTGGAGAGTATCAGTTTTTTCACAAAAAAGCAGCAATTGGAGATAAAAATTAATATTTACTGAACTTTCTTTTTAACCTGTCAGATTATGCCTCTAATTAACCCCTCAGATTTATAGAGCAGGGTCGTCCTTCAATCAGAAGATCGGCGGTTCGATCCCCGACTCAGCTAGTCCATCTCGATGTGTCCTTGGGCAAGACACTTAACCCCAAATTGCTCCCGTAGCTGTGCCTATGGTGTGTGAATGTTGTATGAATGTTAGCTAGTCCTGATGGGCAGGTGGTACCTTGCATGGTAGCCCTGCCATCAGTGTATGAATGGGTGAATGATGACATGTAGTGTTAAAGCGCTTTGAGTGGTCAGAAGACTACAGTACAGACGACAGGTTGGTAGTACAGTTAATTTACCATAGGTGGAAATCATTGACATAACAAAAGGACAAGAAGCAAATCTTTAAAAAAAACATTTGTTGGTGTATTTATTTTAGTAGTATTCTCAATCATTTCACCAAGCATTTCCTTTATGTAGAACATATGGATTTCACTGGTGACGCCTCTGTGGTCACTGAAAACCTTACTTACAAGGAGTGTATTGACAAGGATACCTCAGCCTTATTGCTGCTGTGGGCGTGCGCCCATGCTCTGGGAAGTCCTCAACCCACAGCAGACATCTTGAAATGTCTTGAAATCTCAAAGTAGTAAGTAATACCAAATATGTTATTTAATAATTAGGTGTTGCAAAAAAGTGGCATTGCTGCTTGCAGCTCTCTTCAGAATCAGAACCACTCGAAAACAATTTGGTCCTGAGCAATACATCTGCTAATACATAGTTGCATCACACACCCAAGTCACAGCAACTCAGAAACACTGGTGAAATGCACTCTGGTTCACGGGAAACCCCACCTAGGTCTGGCTACTCACGGTTATAAACACAGGTGAAATATACCATGTTTATTTTGAAATAGAAATATAAGTGGCTTGCTTTGACACAACCACCACGGTTTTAGAGTAGTGAATGGATGCTAGAAATATGATACTGATTTAATTGTCTCAATGCATGCAAGTTGTGTTGTGTACACCTCTGCTTATTCATCAGTTGAGTTATGTGAGGTCTGACAGATTAAGAAAAGAAGAAAACTGAGGGAGGAAATGAGAAATCTAATTTTGACTTCCTCGCTCTTTGTTAGTGTATGGTAATGATGTGGTGGGGGAGTTCGGTCAGATAGCATCCCCGCTATATCCCAGAACCTACCCAAATAATGCCCACTACCGCTGGACCATAACTGTGGAGGGAGACAGCTACATCCAGATCCGCTTTTTGGACATGGACATAGAGGACCTGTATGACTGCAACTACGACCATCTCAAAGTAAGTTTGAGTGTGCTGTGAAATCATATTTATATCCAAGAGTCAACCTATTACAACAGTCTGAACGTCAAGGTGCAAAGCAGAGGTTTTTCAGATGATGAGATACATAACATTAAAAATAATGACACATCAGTCTAGCGTCAACTCCAACCATTTAAACGTAGCAGTTTATATTTTTCACTAATTCACAACATCTTAATTGACCTACCTATGTTGTGGCACCGTGCTGGTATATTTATTGTCCTTTCACTCCAAAAGTAAAGTAAAGTAAGCACGGGCGGAAGTGGATGAACCCAGTTAAAGACTAACTGCCTGTCAGAGACACTGTAGTAAAGCAAACTCATCCACATCGAGGCAGGGAATGTTGGGGAATTTTGACAGGGTTAACGCAGAAAAAATCTGAGTCGAGAGAAATCTGAGAGCAGATGTTTCACGAGCACACAGAAGCAGCCTGTGAGGGATGTGAGGAAAAAAGCTAATAACTAAATATTTTAGAGCAAGCATACAGTTTGAGCAGTATACAGGGTGTATAGGACAGGAGAGAGAACATAGCCCTGGTGAGAGCCAGGTGGTGATAATGACAGCCCAGGTAGGTGTAAATTGAGATGACACAACCTCATCTATTCTGTCCTCAATCCTGTTTTTCCCTCCAGATATTTGATGGCCCCAGCGTTCATTACTACCCCATTGGAACATTCTGTGGTTTGGCGCTGCCCCCTCCCCTAAGAAGTTCCGCAAGCTCAATCACCCTGCAGTTCACAACGGATTCAATGGTGGGAGGACGAGGTTTCCTCGTGGAATGGACGTCTGTCCAAGACTCTGGACCACCACCCACTATCACACCAGGTCAGGCAGTTTGAGCCCTTTTACAAAAACCACACAACATATAATACACACATACTACATGCAACTGCACATTCAAAACAAAGTAGAGGAAAATTAGAAGGAATTAATGTTAGCGCAGACTTAAGTTCTACATTAGCAATGTAGACCTAGTACTCAAGTGCTACTTAGCATGTGTACACACTATCCATGTTACAACTGGACTAGTTGTTTTTAGCCTGATATTGTGCCCGAGAGAATTCATGCTAATTTTACTGAATGTAATATACCTGTGTGGATAGACTGCAGCAATGACATACTGTATGTGCTTTGCACCACATCATTAATATAGCATCAGACAACTGTTGTCTATGCAAAGATAGATAGACAGGAGAGAATGAAGTCTCTCTCCGTCTGTGTGTGCTGTTATCAGAGCTTCTCACATGGGTCCTGATGATGGGTTAAGCCAAATACCAAGGGCATAGAGAATGACAGACCAATAATTCAATAGGTTGGACAACTTGGCCTCCCGCTAATTTCAATGTTAAACGGCATACTTAGCTTTTTACGTTAATGTAAGTGTAATTTCCCCCTTGTTTATTTCTCTTGTTTTGGTTATGTTTGAGTGGGACTGCAATATATGCTAAGGAATTTGTAAACATAATTTGATGATATGTATACATTGCTTTTTTGGACTGAATAAAAACATTCATGAACTGAAAATAATGATATCATAACCAATTCACGGTGAACCAAATTAATTATAATTATAATTATGATTGCATGTTCATAGTTTAACAACTGAATAAACCTGTGTATTTCTTTCTGTGTGTGTGTGTGTGTGTGTGTGTGTGTGTGTGTGTGTGTGTGTGT
>NW_022280131.1:288367-332111 GCF_004355925.1 Anarrhichthys ocellatus
TGTGTGTGTGTGTGTGTGTGTGTGTGTGTGTGTGTGTGTGTGTGTGTCAGGTGCTTGTGGTGGAGTGCTAATGACGGGAGAGACTCCTGGCTTCCTCTTTTCTCCTGGCTGGCCTGAAAGCTACGCTCCTTACCAGGAGTGTACCTGGTTGATACGTTCTCCAGACTCAACTGTAGAGTTTAACCTCTTGTCTTTGGATATAGAGGACTACCCCTCCTGCTATTTTGACAGACTTGTCATCAGAGACGGTAAACCATTAGTGACACCCCACAGGATAAGACGGTGATGAAAAAATAACTAAGCCTTTTGCACTGTCGGTAGCAAAATCTTAAATCCTTAAGCCTTTGATGATAAAACCCATTTCCATGAAAGACCACGAACCACACCTGAAGGGGTTGCTCGTATGTTTTTTGTGACAGCGCACACTGTTGAGTTAGGTCCGTTTGCTCCTCTCGAGATCTTATGATCGATTCCCTTTTGTATGTGTGTTCTTAGGTGGGAGTAGTGTATCCCCCGTGCTGGCCACTGTGTGTGGTCGGGATCTTCCAGCTTCTCTCCACTCAACAGGAGACTCCATGTTCATCCACTTCTCCTCAGACGGCAGCGTCAATGGCCGAGGCTTTAATGCCTCCTACTCTAGAGGTCATAGGCTATACCAGAAGCAAATGAATGAACTATATATATTTTTGTGACACATATGCAGTCCATGCTATTGTTTTGGTTCAACCATTTTGACACACAGTCAGAAGAGATGGATTCATAGAGACAACAAATATGCCTTTCAGCGCAGTGCCATCCTCTTGTCATGATTTTGGGGTTGCCAGGCAACCAGCTGGGACTTTTCACGTTATAGAGGCATTTTTAAAATTTCGAGGGTAGAGGCACTTCAGCCAAAACTCTGGGTTTTAGTTACTCTTTTGTAATACTAATCATAATGTCCTGTTTTTTTAGGTTGTGGGGGCCTCTTGCATGTAGACAGGGGCGTGCTGAGTAGTCCCCGCTACCCCCAGAACTACCTGCCTGGTCTGGACTGTAGCTGGCATGTAATGGTGACGCCTGGCTTCAGGGTTTCTGTCACCTTCCAAACTCCCTTCCAGATTCAAGGCTATGGAACTGGATGCAGCTCAGGAGACTACCTTGAGGTAAACAACATAAAGATAGCAATATATAAAAGTGCAAAACCAGATCCATACAAGTATCACTTTAGTTTGGGAATTTAGCATCAATTTAAGATTTTCAGTTGGTTACAAGTCCAGTTACTGGGACTATGAAGACATAATTCCCTACACAATCGGACTTTTCCTGTGTTCCTTAACAAAGACATTAACCTTGTGTCAGACGTCTGTGGGGATTTCCAAGCAAGAGCTATACTTATCAAGGCTAAATAAAGGCACTCAGACACAAATTCTGTTGTACTTGTGTGTTTTGGTGTGCATTCAGAATCCACTTCCTAACAGGAGTTGGATCAAACTATCGACTTGCTTGACGCGCAGGTCTGCACAACACATAGTTGAGATTTAGGAAGTGCACACATCAGCTCCTCTAAAAGCCTCGGCAACTTATGGTTGCCCATAACATCTGACGATCTGATCATTTATAATTGGAATTTAATAAAGTCTGTTAAATGTTAAAAAGCAGCTTTCTGTGATTACTTTGTGCATGGTATTTTGATAATAGCTGGATATTGTGGCAATTCAAACCTTCACTGTTCTCAGGTGGTGCCCCGTTATTAATAATTGTTAATAATCCTATTGACATTAATAATTCTATTGATGTCAATAATTTAGTTTTCTTATTTGCTGATAACCAACAGTTGGTTAATTGTTTGTTATTACTCACTCGCTGCTGTCTCCACAGCTCAGGAATGGTCCAGATGGTTCAGCTCCACTACTGGGGGGACGTCTCTGTGGTTCAAGTCTGCCATCTGTCTTCCAGACTACTGACAACCACCTCTTTATTCACTTTGCATCTGATGCCACCAATGAGGCCAGTGGCTTTAAGCTGACCTTTGAAGCCCACAGTCAGGGTAATAGCAACCACTCTTTTTTCTATTGTCTCTGTCTCAATATAATTCATTACAACATCAACATGGTTGGTGTTTGTACAGCAGTGTCAAATAATGCCAACAAGTAATCGATGACTTTATCAGTGACCAAGGAATTACAACAGTGTTATTATTGTAATTGTTTGATAGTTGATAGTTACAGTTCAGGGGGTTGAATTGAAAAGTGATATTGATTGCGTGATAGACAAGGGTGGAGTGACCATCAGGATACCAGGAGGTTTCCTGGTGGGCCTCTACATAAATTGGGCCATTATCACAAAATGATAGGGTTGTGCAAGCTAGATTTTATAAATGATCCAACCTAAAATCACAGGCCTGTGTTTGAACTATTTTCCAATTAAAGTAGCTAGCAACACTAGCTCCAAAAGTCTCTAAATGTAGTGAGAAACTCTCCAAGTAGGTAACACCACTCCCCCAAATAATCATTGTGAACGTAAACAACCAACATGGCTATTGTTAGTACTCACAGCCAGAAGATAGAGGCTTGTGAAGGACTTAGGTGACACGCAATGATTGCCCAGGCAGAGTGCACCCAGGTAGACAGGCGGTTAGACAGGCAGGTTCGTAGGGAGACAGGTAGGTAGAGAGGTAGGTACGTAGACAGGTAGACAGGTTAATTCAGGCCAAATCTAATAATTGGAAGGGCTTACTTTACTACTACTACCTGCGACAGAGACAGATTTTCTTTTTTTTTATCAGAGCATTTGATTTATTTATTGCTGTTGGGAGGTAAAAATAATTATTATATTTGCTATCAAGGATCGGATGATATGGACATGCCTTTATTAATGCTGGTCAATTGCATATTGACATTCTCTCTCTCTTTCTGCAGCATGTGGAGGCTTCATTGGGCTAAATGATAATGATACTCCAGGGTACATCACTTCACCTAACTATCCTCAGAACTACCCCCAGAACAGTGACTGTATCTGGGTCATAACTGTGCCTAATGGAGAAGCTGTCCAAATTGACTTTGAGGAAGAATTCTACATTGAGCCCACAGACGGGTAAGAGCTGCTACTTTCTCTTCAGGCTGTTTTTTTACTGATCTTTACATTTATTTTACATGTGTTTAGTGCAGTGTGTATTAGTGTACTGTATCTGGAGACTCAACTGCCTTTTCTATTTGCTGTGCTTTTCTCAAGTCTGATGAAATTATTCATTAATTTATTAATGGATGCAATGAAATTAATTTGTTCTCCTCAACCCCTTTCATAAAATTAGCATCATTTTGATATGAGTTCAAGCCCTTAAATAAAATATACTTACATACATGTGACAACTTGACAACTCTGTGGCTGGTGGGGTCTTGACGGTTTGGAGACCTACAATAAGTCAGATATTGTTCGAGAAAGGCTATCCCTCAACCTGAACTTTCAATAGGGGAATATTTTAAATTTAAAAAAATGATCATTATTATCCAATTTCTTTTCTTATTCCATCATTTTCTGACAATGGGGATCATAGTCTTCCATTCATGTTTTTCCCAGATGTGTGTATGACTATTTGGAGCTGCGTGACGGCTCAACTACCAACACCGGCTTAATTTCCCGCCTCTGTGGAAACACCCGACCATCTACCCAACATTCAACAGGTTCCTCCATGCTGCTCAGGTTTCGCACTGACACCAGCGTCATGCACAAAGGCTTCAAGGCAAAGTACTCCATAGGTAGGCAAATCTAGCCCTTGGTGTTCGGATATTAATATAGTTCTAATTATGTAGAAGTTGGCACAGATCTAACAAACTCAAATCATACTGTATCCTATATAGGTACAAAAACACACACAAAAACACATACACTCAATGTTAATTTCAGACTTTGTTGTGTTTGAAAATACATCACTTCAATTATCATCGCAGCACAAGTGTTTGTGATACTGTGGTGTCAAAGAGAGGAAACTTTTCAAATCCTACATGGGAGGTTTAACAGATTTTAAATTGTACTAATTTTCCTATTTTTAAAACATTGGAAACATTGAGATGCAGTGAAAATGACGTAGTCATTACAGAATTTTGAAAGAAAAATGTGCCTAATAAATTGTATATCTCCAATCCCTGACAGCAACATGTGGAGGTACCTACATAGGTCAGAGGGGTACGATCCACAGCCCTGGCTTCCCGGGGTCCAACTATCCTGACAGCTCCAGTTGTGAGTGGTACCTGGAGGGGCCCACAGGGCACTACCTCACCCTTAGCTATGGGAACTTCAGCCTGCAGACCACTACAGGATGCTCTGCTGACTATGTGGAGATCAGAGAGTACAATGCCTCAGGTGAGAAAATATGTGGATCGGTTAGCTCCTCCTTTATGTTGTCAGTGCCACCATCAGAGTATGGCATCTATTAAAAAAACTATAATAACATTATTGTCAATTGCTTCACAAAGATGCAGCTGTAAAAGTTGGAAACGTTTCACTCACATACCATCTGCATGGTAATTGGCTGTTTGTGGCAAATATGCATTATCTTAAAACCTCCAAATGAAGTGAGTCATTGAAGTTAACTTCCCATTCAGCCGGTAGCACCAATCATGGTGTGCATTTATTTTCCCAGTTTTCAGTTCCCAGTTTTAATATTATTTATGAGAATGACATGAAAAAGATGTAAATGGAGGGAAGAAAGGACTACAGAGGTAAAAGTAATATTACTTGACACTGACATAACAACAAGTCATAGTCATTGACCCGCTATCATTTACATCCCGTTGTACTGTGTGTGTAGGACGCCTATTGGGCCGACACTGCGGCATTGACCCTCCGGCTTCCATGGACACATCTGACAGTTTTGCCTATGTCAGGTTTGTTAGTGACACCAGTGGAAATGCAGCTGGCTTCAGTCTGACGTTCGAAGCCAGCATTGATGGTACGATCATTTTCAAAAGATTAGAAAAGGACTATTTGTCACTATCTGTCACAAACTACATGATATTTACACATGCCGCCCACGTCCAGCTGCTTCTGAAACTCATGTCAATCTCTCACTGAAGATTTGTTCCAGCCGTATTTGTTAATAATGAAACTGTGTTGGGTGTACTAAGTTCTCCATGAACGTTCCCATAACTTGCTACTTGACTGGCCTAAGTCTGTCAAGCTGCTGACCAAAGTCTTTTAGTGTTTCTCAAAGTCAAGTTAGGATCCTTTAACGGCTGAATTTCAAGGATTCTACGTCATCGCATCCTTTCTTAGGACTGTTCCAATTTCTAGGAACTTTTGTATTCTTCTGAGGACTGAGGTTGCTTTTCAATATGCTAACGTTTGTCCTTGATTCCTTTCCTTGCCTCCTCTCCTCGAGTCTAAGTATCGCTCACGAGAGATACGAGCGGAGGAGACGAGGAAGAGACGTGAAAAGAAGAGTGACACATTCCCCCAATTTTGAAAAGGGAAGTTTGCCAGTTCACTTTCAGTAGTTTCACCTCAGCAGTTTGCCAAACTCTGTTTTTGAACAAATTTGAGGTGATACATTGCCATTCCAGTTACTAAATCTTCACTCAGAAACTTTAAAATCAGATCTTGTAGTTCGTATATGTCTTTACTGAGTGACTGACTAGTTAAGTAAGACAACCCAGCAAAGATGGGAGCAACGGCAGAGAGACACAGCGGGGAAAGCAACGTATAGAGCCAGAATATTTTGACATCTAACTCCATGAATTAAGGCTTTATAGTTCCCAATTTGTTCTCTCTGAATGCTAGGAAAGGAGTCATGCCTTGTCACTGTATAACTCAACTTGGAAGGAGCCGTCCTCCCAAGGAAGGATTGTTGACTTTGAGAAACACTCAAAATGTACATCGCTCTCTAGACAAATGGAGTGAACTGCACAATATACTGTTGAACAATTTTTTAGGGGTTCCTGGAGTTTTTCTCTCACAGTTACCACTTGCACAAGCTAAGAAACCATTTAACCTAGTATGAACATGCAACATGAACAATTTACACCTGCATGTTAATGCAGGTGGTCTTTCAGTGGTCAGAAAACTAGTCAATTTACCATTTAGAGCATTCACTGTCATTATTTTTAAAAATGTTTTGGACATTTTATCAACATGAATTTACCTTTAGTATGTTACATTAAATGGCCCAATATTTGCTCAAGGAAATACATGTATTTATTTGTTCATGAATTGTTATTTTTCATGTTGAAAGTCTCTCTTTGTTTAACTTTTCCTCTCCAATGGCAGTCTGTGGAGGAGAGCTGAATGCCCCCTCAGGGACTATCTCCTCCCCCAATTACCCCAACTTGTACCCACACAGCCGGGTGTGTCGCTGGGAGCTGGTGGTGTCACCAGGCCGCCGGGTCACACTCACCATCAATGACCTGCGGCTGGAAGATTCTGGTACTTCATGTGCATTTGACTACGTTGATGTAAGTCCTTTGGTTGAATTGAACAGAAAGCCAGCTTTAATAAGAAAAGCTGGTACAAAAGGGAAAACGGACATGAAACAAAGGAAGGAAGCAGACAGCGGCAAATAATAGAACACGTGAAAAAGAACCAAACTGAGGACAATCCAGCAGTGGTGTATAGTAACGAAGTAGAAATACTTTGTTACTGTACTTAAGTCGTTTTTTTGGATATCTGTACTTTACTATTTATACTTCTGTTGACTTTTACTTTTACTTCACTACATTTTGCAAAGAAAACTGATACTTTTACTCCGATACATTTCCCCTGAAACCTTCATTACTCGCTACAAAATCAAATCTATCTTTAGAAACAAAATGAATCATGAGACCAACGTCGGGGACTGTGGTGGAACACGGACTGCAAGCAAGCAGGTTTGGCGAATCAGTGGTCCTAGCTTGCAAGTTAAATCATTGGTTAATCACGTTAATGCGCAAAACAAGTGCTCTCAAAGCCGCGGTGTTTTGATTCCCAGTGATGCCCAGGATGCTATATGCTATAGCTAGCGAGCGACAACATGAGTAGAATTCCACACAGGATGGGCGGGATGAGGAGAGGTGGATGGGTCAAACAAACACTGGTGTTTCCTCCAGGAGGCCGCAGTTTGTGCCGTGCGTGAGACGAGAAGCCAATGTTGATTTATTTGTGACGTGACTTCCGTACTTAAGCAACACCACTTCCGTAGATATTATAATGCAAACCACGATCTTTTCCTAAACCTAACTAAGTAGTTTCATCGCCTAAACCTTAGTTGTTTCCTGTGAAGATGGAAGTTTATTTTGAAAAGACAGTATGCATGTAACAAGCGAAAACAGACTCATGTTGCTGGACTTTTGCAGGAAAAACGCATGAAAAGTGAGGAGTAACTTTTCGTAAGATATCAATAAAACGGGGATGAATTTATATCATTGTATAAAGAGAGTGACATGAGAAGATCAATCTCATTTCTGTAAGTTAAATCAGCTATAATCACTCTTTTAAAGTGATTAGTGACTCGTCTAAAACATTTAAAAAAGGAATAACTTCAATAGAATCATTCTATACACTGTAGCTTCTTTACATTCTAATAGAATGAGCATACTTATAAACGCACTGTTACAACTCCTTCATAGTGTCATATTGCTTTTCAGAGAATTATGATGATAAGTTCATAGTAGATGCAAAAGTATACTTATGTACAATATATTATGTTGAACATTGTTGCTCCTGGATGGATCACAGCCAACCCAATTATTTTCAACACAGCTCCATGTCCTTGTTCATGGTGGCCACAGCACTTAAAAGAATAAACTTCATAATTCTGACCCTTTGCTTTTTTATTAACAGCATTTACTTGTACTTTTACTTTCAATACTTAAGTACATTTAATATCAGAAAATTACTTTTGATACTTAAGTACAATAAATATCAGATACTTTAAGACTTTTACTCAAGTAGTATTCTAATAGGTGACTTTTACTGGAGTCATTTTCCAGTAAGGTATCTTTACTTTTACTCAAGTATGGCTTTTGGGTACTTTATACACCACTGCAATCCAGGGACAGGACATCCAAAAAGGAATATGAGGGACAAATGCAGGAACGTAGACATCGGCAAACAAAAGCAGACGACCTGACAGTGAGACAGGAAAATACACTGATCTACATACACACAAGGATAATCAACTCATGACACACAGATGTGGTGTAAAAGAGGCAGGAAAAAAACAAGGACAGGAAGTTAAAACAAACACAGGCAGAGAACCTCAAAATAAAACAAGAAATAAACTAAACAAATCCCAAGACCATGACAGCTCCTCATTTACATTCCCATACTTAACCACAATGTAGTTGGTCACCACAGGTATGAGTCATTTGTTAAATGTTTTCATGCTTGTTGCACCACAAATTAATTTAATTTACCTCAAATGTGTTTTTTTGTGCTGGCAGAGGAATCAGCAGCACAACGAAATGGACAAATTATTTCAAAACCCAAATTATGAAAATGGTCAGATACAAATCAGTGTGCGTGGGAAAATGTTTTTTGTCATTAAGGTGAGTAGGTCCAATGACATATTAAGGCATAACTAAGAATGAATGAATTACCTGATAATACATAACAAACAGAAGTTATATGGCTGTTTTAAAGTGGTCAGATTAGTGTTAATATTTCTAGCCATAGTTTGACATAGTACATAATACAAGGCCTAATTTCCAAAAAAACTAATCTGATAAACTGCTGGAGATGGAATGGTAAATGTAAACCAGATTACCTCCATTGGATACTTAATAGTGTCTTACTTTATTTTGACTGTTTAAACTCAAAACTGCATCCTAAAGCTAGGCTAGGTAATGTATTTTACAAAATATATTTGTTGCATTTCATTTAGCCCAAATAAAGTCTAACTTCCTACCTGTCTACCTACCTGTCTAACTACCTATCTGTCTACCTATCTCTCTACCTGCCTGTCCGTCTACAAACCTACCTGTCTCCCTGCCGGTCTAACTACCTTCCTGTCTGCCTATCTGTCTACTTACCTGTCTGCCTACCTGCCCATCTACCTACCTACCTACCTGTCTACCTACGTACCTGTCTACCTACCTGCCTGCCTACTTACCTGTCTACCTACCTGCCTTTCTTCCTACCTACCTGTCTGTCTACCTACCTGTCTACCTACCTGTCTACCTACCGACCCGTCTACCTTCCTACCTGTCTATCTACCAGTCTATCTACCTCTGTCTACCTACCTACCTGATTCCAAGACTGGGCTTGGTTTTTATGTTGGATCACTTGAAAAATCTATTGTACTCTGCAGGTTTCTACAATGTTACCTACCAAGTTTTAAGGTTCTATACAACCCTCCTGCTATATGCCCACACTCGAGACAAATATAATTTCATTCACAGCATTACTCCAAAGGAATGTTGCGGCCCTGCTACAGACCCAAAACTCCCATGGTTACTTGATAATTTCTATGTTTTCTAGATACTGAATGGGTTGGTGGTCGATGCCCCTCGCCTGCAGAGATTCTGTGGTACAGTACCAGCCGGCACACAGGTGCGCTCCTCCGGCAACACCATGACCATTGTGTTCCACACTGATGCTTCTGTGTCCAATGGGGGCTTCATGGCTTCTTACTCCTCTGAGGAGCCTGCAGGTTAGATACTCCTATTTTATCCTCCTAAGATTGTATATAATATATGGAGAAGTTTTCATGTTGTATTGTGGGACGTTTAGCAGTTTTCAGTTCCCACAAGAAGTGGTGCTCTGCACAGCATAGATCCATGAGTTAAGACCCAATACAGGACTATAAAATAGACACGCTCTCCGTTTAAACGGTGGTGGGCCGTCTTCTCTGCTGGCCTAGACAGAATCACAAAGTTATAGCTATTTTATAATTTAATTATTTTTCATAAATACACTACATGTATTCTAAATATGTTTTCCCTATTCACTATATGTTAAAACAACCCAGTGTAACTGGAAGGGCTGGTGCCTCTGCTTTAGTCCTTGAAATTAAATACTTTTTTCTTGATTTTGGTCTGTTCAACACACATGATGCCCTTCGCCCCCAAATTAAATTCAAATCAGTATCTGAGTTTATTCGTTTTTAGACCTCCCAAATAGTTAGTCAGTGGCCAAATTACAAGGAGTATATAATGAAGTCTTATACAACAGCCCTACCATATATCCTTCGTAAATATTATAATGTTCAGGTTTAGTTGAAACTTCACTGGAGAAGGTGTTGGTTCAACTTTAAGGTCATTATGGAGGATGTTGTTTGTGCTGCTGCTGAATTGTATTGTGTAATACAGAGAGGTGTTTCTAATATTTACACTACTCTCATTGTCATAAACAGGTTTATTTTGTGGTGTTTGTGTTTATATCTTGTGAGTGTGTCTATGCCTCTCAATGTGCATCTGCGGTTTTGTTAGAGTGTGGTGGAATCCTGAACAACCCAGTGGGCGGGAACTTCACTTCCCCTGGATACCTACTGTCCAACTACAGCAACAACCTCAACTGTGAGTGGCTTATCCGGAACCCACAGCACATAAACTCCTCTATTGTGGTGCTGATAGAAGACCTGCACCTGGAGAACCACCAGACCTGTGAGTCAGACTACCTCCAGCTCCGCTTAGGTGAGTCCCACACTGAGAGCGTTGGCTCTAGGATGCACTGAGGAAGGTTACTACGCATACGTTTCAGATCTGGGGTTTCAGAATCATCGACTAGAAAAAGCTATATTTATACTGTAGTGTCTGCAATGTTAGCCATAGTTTTCAGATAAGGTATTTAACAGTTGAGCTTATCACTCTCCACTTTCTTGGATCACTAAAGTCTGAACACCTAAGCTTGGGATACAAGTGACAGGCTGAGAGACATCAAGTTTCACTTTTTCCTGAATCCTACTTATTTTTAAGCTTGAATATCTTCAGGTGTTTTTCCCCCTCAAGTCTCCCTTCAAAAGCAGCCAGATGTGTTGTTTGCACTTAGTAGTGGGGTTTGGTGTCATCACATATATAAATGATGTAAGTGCATACCCTATTGTCTAATACAAACGATAATTGAGATTACTGTAATCATTTTCATTGAAATTGATGTGGATATTTATAAAACCAAAGGACAAAGAATTGGTGACCCTCTATTCTTGCTCAACTGTTAAACAAAAACATTTTTGCTGCCCAAAACATGAAGCCTTACCGTTGTAAAGAAATATAAATTATATATATATAACATGTTCTTATGGTACAACATAACATGAAAAATGACCCATTTTTGGTCGTACTTTTAGGGCTTTTAGGAAGAGTAAAGCACTAATTAAATTACCTTAACTGTGCTGATAATTAAGAGCTCCAGAGAAGGCTCAACGTATAGCTATCCTTTATTATTACAATCCTTAACCTACGTTTTGTTAATGATTAATGACATAACCTCATCAAAAGTTTAGACAAAAACAGAATATGGTGGTTTTGAGTCCTTGTGTGGGATGCAGTGCGGAGCACATGATTTCTCTTCACAAACCAATATTCTTACTATGTTACACTTTTTTGGAAGAAGGAAATTGCAGTAATGATTCTGTCCAAACTGACGATTTTGGCAGTAAATTTGAAATGTTTTGATGTACAAAAAATCGGCATGGCAAACTTCTCAGTGAGTGCAGACTATGTCACCCGCATAAGTCCCTTAGTACATCTGAATAATAACAATGTCCCTGTATTGTGGGCAGCACAGTGGCTCACTGAATAGCTCAGTCTCCTCACAGCACAAAGGGGCTGGCTTTGATTCCACTGTGGCCATTATGCTCTCCTTGTGTCTGTGTGGGTACGCTCTGGAATCACCAGTGTCTGTCTAAATCGTCCATCAGGTTGATTATAAATCTTATGGTTATCTCTGCACACATTACTGTTGAGGGGCTGCCATCACAAGTCTGCACAAGAAAGCAGGTCAAGGAAGAAAATGGATGGATTTCCTTCCATTAAACTTTCTACCCCCTCCCTCAGGTGACTCCGATGGGGAGCTGCTGGCCAAGTTTTGTGGGCAGACCACCCCTAACATTCCCATTGTGGTCTTTACCCCTGAGCTCTGGGTCCATTTCAAGTCTGACGCCTTCGAGGGCGACCTGGGCTTCAAGGCCAAGTACTTGTTCTCTGGTAAGACAGACATAGGGTATACTTAGTTATGGCATATAGTATTTGTCTAATCGAGCAGTCATAATGTTACCATCAAAGTCCTTATATGAATCATTCTCTCTTTGCAGAGTGTGGAGGTTTGCAGACAGGTGAAGGAGGGCTGATATCCAGTCCTAACTACCCCAACATATACCCCAGCCCCAGTCGCTGTGCTTGGCTGCTAGAGGCGCCAATGGGCCACACTATTACGGTAAGTCTGCACCATGACCTGGTGCATTGACTGAACTCAAAAAATGGAATGGATTAGCAGTGAGTCTGTGTTTGCTTTCATCATGATACTGTTACCTCTGTATTCATAGAGTCTTATTTAAAAGCTCTTACGCTGAGGGACCAACTACCAGCACGCAACAACAGAAGAGCTCAAAAATATTAAACTAAATATGACAGTGATGGAACGAAACAAACTAAGACACAATTAAGATAGGTAGCACACATGTACCATGTCTAATTGAGGACAGCTATTTTGCGTGTTGGAGGTTTACACTGCAAAGGTAGATTCCCACTGTGAGTCTAATTTTGGTTGATGGAAGCTTCCACTGTGCTTCCTGCCACTTTCGACTTCCCAGTAGTACCTTTAGCTAGTCGACATTAATCAACTCCAGTGAAATTCAAAAGGATCAGTGTGTTGCTGTTTTTTGTAGTTGGTGAGGTTGAGATCACTGTTTGCATGTTCAGATATGGCTGAAGTTGTTAAACCTGCTGATAAGTAGCCACCTACATTTTGTTTCCACTCCACTGTCTTATCCCAGCTAACCTTCAGCTATTTCAACCTGGAGCCCCACTCTCAATGTGGCTGGGACTCTGTCACCATCTTCAATGGAGGATCCCCTGGATCCCCTGTTATTGGCCAGTACTGTGGTACCACCTCCCCAGGAACCATACAGTCAGGATCAAACAAGCTGGCTGTAGTCTTCCTGGCTGACCATAGTGTATCCAGAGGAGGCTTTGTGGCCTCCTGGTCTGCTGATTCCTCAGGTGGGTTACACTCACTAAATGAACATGCTGCACATGCTCTGTATTGAATGGATTAGCTGTGATAGAAATACATACAATGAGGAGTTCACCTTTGCATCAAAACTTTGCTGTCTAATACTTTTCTCATCTCAGGGACAATGTAATCATACCGTATTTCATAAAATTTTCGGAACTGCATCATGTTGCGGACTTTGTTACTGAATAAAACAGAATACTTTGTGAGACTGTCTCCTGTGATGAGGCCAAATACTGAACATAAAGGGGCAGCTCACCTTTATGTATTAGAGAGAGGTGCCAGTTCACCTTCTGTGCTCTGCTGCCGAGGTGTTTGAATAAGGCATTGTGTTTGTGTGTGTATGTGTTAAACTGCACCTAGTACTCCTCGAGCGACATTACAATCACATACAGCGGCGCATGCAGATGTGGCGGCCGGTAGCCCTCCCATAGACTTCCCTACATCTGTGACAACAATACACTCATCAACATCAACAAAGGAATAATGAAGATTGGATTAAGTGCAGCGGATCCATAATCACCGCCCACAAAATCTTGCAACCAGACCGGTTGAACCAAATACAATCGGAAGCAGACTTGTGCCCACAACTTTACAGAAACCTGGCTTTATCATAACATTCTAGATCAAGCTATTGCACTTGATTGGCTGGCTGTATACCACACTGACAGAACGCAAGACTCCGTATCAATTTCCAGCAATAATGCTTCATGCTCAAACATAGCCAATGTTGATGGACAATGTTTCCCTGATGTTGAATTTGTTTATACTAAGATGTCGGCCATTTTATCTGCCCAGAGAATTCAGAAAAAACAAAAAACAAATTGATGGTATTTTTATTATAGCTGGCGAAGCCCTCCCCCACCCCAAACTTTGACAATAAGAACATCATTTTCTGCTTCTGCTGCCTACTTACACCCAGCTGAATAAACGGGCGAAACCAACAGAAAATACAGTGTGGACAGATGAAGATACAGCAGCTCAAAAGGACTGTTGAATGTACAAACTGGCACATGTTCAGGGATGTTGCCACCAAAGAAAACACCATCAATCTGGAGGAATATACATCAACAGTGACATCATATATCAGCAAATATATTGATGACGTGGTGATCCCAAAGACAATAAAATCATTCCCCAACCAGAAAGCCTGGATGAATGGAGAGGTGATGGCACTATCCAAAGTCAAAATAGCTGTCTTTCGGTCGGGTGACGAGGAAGCATACAGCATCGCCAGATCAAGACTGAAAGCTGGAATCAAGGATTCAAAGAGGAGTCAAGAGAGACTGGTGAGAGACCTCAACACCAACAGCAAGATATGAGGCAGGAGATCCACAATGTCACAGGCTATAAAACCCATGTGTGAGGCCACGTTGGAAGATGAGTTGAACACCTTTTATGCTCACTTTGATCTCCTCAACAAAGAGTCAGCTGTCAAGTCTGCTCCACCTTCACAGGACTGCCCACTATCAGTATCCATCACCCTGATGAGGGTGAATATGAGTAAGGCTGCTGGGCCTGATAACATCCTGGTAGTGTACTAAGAACATGTACCAACCAGCTAATTGATGTCATCACTGATATTTTCAACATATCACTGTCACAGAAGAGAGTTCCCACCAGCTTCAAGACAGCCACCATCGTCCCTGTACCTAAAAAGTCTGCAGTGTCCAGTCTAAATGGCTACCATCCTGTGACTACCCCCCTTCTGATGAAGTGCTTTGAGAAACCAGCAGATCAAAAACAACATCCCAGCCAGCCTGGACCCTCACCAGTTTGCATACAGAGCCAACAGATCCAAAGAGGATGGAGTCTCCACTGCTCTCCACTCAGCCCTCACTCATCTGGAAAATAACACCTACATCAGACTGTAGTTTGTTGATTTCAGCTCAGCCTTCAACACAATCTCTCCCATGAAACTGATTCCCGGGGGTTCCTGGGAATCAGCATCACAAACAACCTGACGTGGTCCTCACACATCTCTATCCTGGTGAAGAAAGCACAGAAACGGCTGTATTTATTAAGGAATCTTAAGAAGGTTATGTTCTTGTTAACTTTTGCAGAGGAGCAATACAAAGCATCTTTACAAAACATTACAAACTGGCATGGGATGTTCATGGCACAGGACAGGAGGGCTCTACAGCGAATGATAAATACATCATTGGCACCCATCTACTGAGCATCAGTGACACTGGTGACAAGACATGCCTGCAAAGAGCACAAAGGATATTAAGTGTGTGTGTGTGAGAGAGAGATCCTACATTTAATAACAATAGACTATTTTACCGCAGATTTCTTCTTGCCGTATAACAGCTAGATATCAAGACAAAGTAATTTAATCCCATGTTGACGATTACATTACGTTGTTTTGTTAAAATCCATTCAGTTCCCCATTAGACTTAGGCCTACACAAACTCTGTGGTGAAAACAGTCCACACTCTTCTTCTGGCAAAGGAATTTTCAATCCCTAAGAATAAGACCAGCAACCACGTGAAAGGAAACTCATTCACTCCACTTGTATCTGTGTTCTCAATATTTTGTTCATAATGATGTGTATAATAACTGTACACTCACATTTGTTTGGTCAGGCTGTGGAGGGGTGATTCATGCTGAGATGGGAACAATCAAGTCTCCAAACTATCCCCAGAATTTCCCAGCCAATGTGGAGTGTTCCTGGCGGATCATTGCTCATGAGGGGAACCACCTGGAGATGAGATTCAACACTGATTTCCAGATTCCAGACAGCACTGGGACCTGCCAGAGCAGCTACATCAAGGTACCAGCACTGAACTACAACAGAAACGTGTGTAAAGGATGGGTTAGTTCAAGGGCTACGAGAGAGAAGAATTACAGACTGCTGCAGTTTCCTAACAATGGGCACATTATCTGCTCAATAGAGAAAATAAAATAGCCGTTACTCAGGCTGCACTTGAGCAAATATTAGCTTAAAGGTTCTCTTTGCGAAATATTCAGTGCATTAAAACTGCTCTGTCAGCACTGTTGCCTTTTCTGCACAGTCAGCGTTGTTGGGTGCTATCCACCAGCTCAACCTATTATAGATATGCTCTGAATTGTAGAAAATTTAAGATATAATGTGCTAGCTTGCCCAGTTGGACCTTTTTTAAATGATTTGAATGTGTTCTGAGTTCTCAGTAAAGCAGTAATTACTTTGGTGAATACAGCACAAGGTTATCATAAGCGATAGAGCTGATGGACAGAACTTGTAAAATATAACCCAAGTTATAATAAACCAAAGCTTTCCCTTAAGGATGTTTAACATCAAATCAGAAATATTGCCTGTTAGATGTTACTATGGACACAGATCATGTGTGCACTGCATTGAAAATGCGTATGTGCCTTTCAAACTAGAATAATTCCTATTTAGTTGCAGATGCAAAATAATTAGCTCAACTAGAGAAAGACACAATGACACTAGAAACTACGTTTTTATCTGCAAAATCACAACATTAAATTACAAGAATACCAGGAACACCAGAAATCTAGCCTTGCAAAACTTTTCTTTTTTTTAATCCAACCAACCAGAGGGTAGGAAATAGCTGGCCACGTGGGCTTTCACATGCACACACGCCACCCTACACTTTCCTTTTTTCACACTTCATGTAGCCTATGAAAATGACAGTAGATGAAGACAAACAATTGTACGGGGGTCTCAGGGGAGTCTGAGATTTTGAACCTTGATTGACACTTCAGAACCCCTGAAAGCTTCAATAGCTAAATTTTGGGGGTCTCAAAATCATAAGCCATTATGATGATGCAAGTATTTATCACTTGCAATTGTCACTAAAATGTCTATTAAAAGCTCATAATTAAAAGCTCATAATGCCCATCAATTGTCATTATTCAAACTGCAAAACATTTATTTACAAATATGAATAGTTAGTGCTAGATACTATTTTCCGCTGTTCATAAAACAGCCAGCCAGAGCCGCAACAGTTTAAAGCGAGCCAGTCTACACATCTGTTTGTGGATCTAATTTCAACAAATTTGATCCAGCACTGTATAGAATGACACACTATGAACAAACTTTGATGCTAGCAGTATTACCGTGTGAAAAGTCAACAATAGCTTGGACTTCAATGGAATTATTATGTGGTTGCTTTAATTGAAAAGTATGCATTTAGCTAAAATAACTTTTGATTGGGCTACATTATCCAACATTGTTGGCATTTGAAAGAGAACTTTGGGTCTGGCTCCCATTACCCTAGCTTGATGGAAACACACTGCAAGAGATGAGTCAGACTCACTGAGGTTCGGGTAAGACCAGCATGAATAAGTAACCTGAACAGGCAACTCGTTCATTCAACATTTTTGGCGACCGTCGTCCTGCATCATCACTACACAAACCCACATAAGTAAATCGAAATCTGGTAACTGACAGCAAGTCATGCTGCACTTTAATGTGTCTAATATTTGTATTTATGTTGTCTGATGTCAGAAAGAGCTCCTGAAGAAACTGATGATGAGGATTATTAGTATTGTTAGATTGGATGTTGTGAATAATGACAGATTCACGACTGCTGCAGTTAGTAGTCATCGACAATGATCAAATCTCATCATAAACATCTTAAATACAACCAGAAAAGGGCGACCTAGTGGGCAGGACTCACCAGGGGTAGCATAGTCCTCGATTGGCTCTGAGAGGCTGTTTACAAATAAGCCTCAATCTGATTGGACTAAACCGCCAGCAGGCTTGTCTGAGCTGGAGATACTGTTTGACTGCAGTAACAAAGTGACTGCTTTCTGGCAGAGATAGTGGGAGTCCTTTGTGCTAAATACCTTAAATTCAGTTTAAATATAATGGCAAGATGTAGAATAAGATTGTTCGAACAAATCCATGTTCATCAACAACTAAAGGTATGTCCACCTTCAGTCATCAGAAGGCAATCTCAAAAACTGCATTGCCACTGCTTCATTACTACACTCTGCTAAGAAAGCAAATGAGTCTACAATGATGCACAGTGTTGATTAGTGGTTTTGATAGTAGAGTAGTTACCCCTATTCTGTTAAACCCCCAATGACAAAAAATGTAGAGACGGGTAGAAACAATATTGTGTGTGCATGTGTGTGTGTATGGGGGGGGGCTTCACCTGCCTTTGATTGTATGATGAATCTGTGGAAATTCCTGTATTCACATGCTGACAAATGACATACATTGCTTATAAGATCAAAGAAAATGTGTCATTTAGTAGAAGTATTTAATAGTAGTTTAGCTTTTTAATTCATGCTAGAATAATAGAATAACATAACATGGAAACATACTGCTTTCAGCCCACAAACAACCTGCATTTAAGTTGTTGTGGCAGAATTAAGAGGAAGGACGCAGTTCTTGGAGTTGCAACCAGCAGGGATCGTTTATTCTAAGTTCACAACAGATCCAAAATGTCAGAGTTCTTACGTCTGACGTTTAAGTTTTAGTTCTAGCACCTTACGTCACATTCCACCAATCAAATCCCGTCGATTGAACCAAAAACAAAACACATGTGGTCTTCTCATTATGTCATGCCCTCTTCCTCTTGTCTGGGTCAGGTTGACATTTTTGGCAGGTCAAATGATATTTGTGCGCACTTATTCAAGGTTGATTCTGAATCCATATTAAGAAGAGTGACAGGCCCTGAAAGCATACTGAAAAGGTTCAAAGAGATTACTATTTAAAACATGCACTTATTTTTATTACTTATTTAGATACACTTTTTCCACTACACCTTTTCCACTACTTGAAAAGAAGCTAACTCAAATACTTAAAAGCCTTTCTGTTTTCTTCCTCTTTTGATCTCTCGTCCCATCTCCTCTGGCATCTGCCCAAGGCAGCAACCTCCGCATTTGAAAAGTGAAGCAAATGCAGAAGTGCCTTAAACTTGCATTCTCTTTAATGGGCATCAGGCGGCGACCCTTCTTGTTACAAAAAAGAGTCTGATTGTATAGAAGTCTTTGAGAGAACATTATAAACATGACTTTATGGTCTCAATCTCTAGTTTCAAGTCTTCTTCAATACAGCATGATGTCCATTTAGTAAATTATGGTCCATTTAGAGTCAAATAGACCATAAAGCAGGGTATGCTTTAGGGTATGCTACCTTATGATTGAATGGTCGCTAACACAACATTGTCTGATCAGGGAGTTTTCCGTATTTTTGTCTTACAACTCCCAGTGTGATTTCCCGTGAAAGGTAATTATAACATTTTGGTCTTCTGAAAAAGTCTTATTCAGCGTTTAGTTGTACTTATCTCCACCCGCTGTCACGTCTTGGTGCAAAAAAACAGATGGTGACGCCCAAAAACCAAGAAGACAAACACCAAAATGCCAAACTTAAGGTTTCAAAACAGTAGTCCATAAACCAATGGTTGACGTCATTGCAACTACGTTCACTTCTTATGTACAGTCTATGATCTGCCTCTGACAAGCTGTTATTAGATAAGACCCGCCTTGTTGACATTCTGCAACCAGTCAGTATGACAAATGACAAGTGACCGTGACAGTGTGTCTACCTCCTACATTGCCAAAGCTATATAGATTCCTACAAAAGTTACTTAATAAATCGTTCAGATGTGTTCAGTATGTATATTTAAAACAATGTTCCATTTGACAACACTTTCTGAATCAGAATGCCTTTCCCTGCAGGTGTGGTCAGGTCAGACCCAAAATACTGAGGCTCTGCTGTCAACAGGCTGTGGCTCGGTGGCCCCGGGCCCCATTATTGCTCCATATAACATCATCACAAGCAGATTTCAGAGCACTGAAGCCCCTGGCAGAGGTTTCTCAGCCTCCTTCAGCACCAGTAAGAACCAAGCAGCCAACACAGCTTCACTGTGTTAATAACGCCATACTGACTGACTGACTAACTGCGACAGTGTTTGAATCTAAAACACAGCAGCCTTGAACGTTAAATACCTGTGTTTGTTGTGAATTATGTTTCTGTCACATAAGAGAGCAGAAGACATGTTACCTAGTAAAATCATTTTGTCTAGAAAATCCAGTTTCACTCGTAAAATCTGGATTTTCCATGGGTGATTTATTTGCATTTTCGGAACAGTAATAAATAGTTTTCAATCCCAGCTCTCATAAAACACAAGTTTTAACTTAGATGTTGTGAACTTTAGTGTTGGAGTGAGGTATGAGGTCTGATGTCTTCTGTTTATTAGGGTGCGGAGCAAACTTCACAGCTCTCAGTGGTCGTGTGGTTTCTCCGAATTATCCAGCCGACTACCCTAACCACTCCAACTGCACCTACAACATAGACGCTGGAGAACAGACTGTGGTCGTCCTCACTTTCCAGGTCTTCCAAGTAGAAGGCAAGTGTAGCATTAGCAACATACAGACAGGAATCACCTGCAGATGTCTTTGAAATTGAATATTTTGTTCTCTGTGATGTTTGATATCCAACCAGCTATTGTATGATTATGTGGCCTGTCATGTCTCTTATCTAGCACACTCCACGTGTCTGTATGATGGGCTGAAGATCTACAGCCTGGCTACTAGTGGCCCTGCTATTGCCACTCTGTGTGGTAGCAGCATCCTGGGGCCGTTCTCCAGCTTTGGCCCCATGCTACTCCACTTCTACTCTGACTCTGTGATCACTGACAGTGGCTTCATGGCAGAATACAGAGCCATCCGTAAGTAATGAAGAGGAGAAATAATTACTTTACTCTAATGAGCAGATTGATCCATCTGACTAAATCAAGGTGAGAATGTAAGGACTACGGACAAAGGAATCTTTCAAAAGTATATTGTTCAAGTTGAAGGATTGATTCATGGAATTTCACCACTGCAGCTTGCCCCAAGTCTGATCCCACTACAGTATATGGCGCAGGAGGGTCACTGCCATGGCATATAGTTAGGTCAAGGTCAGGGGAAAACCATGTCCAACACAAGTCACAATTTAGGTGTGTGTGTGTGTGTGTGTCTACAGCATGTGGTGGTTTCTACAACAGCACAATGGGTACAGTGAGCAGTCCAGCACTCTCCATGACCAACTACCACCACAACATCAACTGTACCTACCACATTGTGGTCCAAGCTGACAGAGTGGTGGATCTCAAGTAAGACTACACTAAAGAGGGAAACTTAATATGTATTTGAGAAAGGGGGATTTCTACATTTTTGTCACACAGTAATTCCTTTTAGTGTGATGAATTATGTATTTTACAGGCCATGATTCAAGTTTTTCAAGTAATATTTAAAAAAATGCTTACCGACTTTTTTTCTAAAATTGAAAGACATGTTTCGCAGGTCATTTCACTCTAGTATACGTAAACTAGATAATATATTGGCACTGATATATAGCTTTACAAACTCTAGACAACAAGCTCTAAAGTAATTTCAGCCCTTAATGCTCTCCCTTTCTCTCCCCAAAGGTTTAACACGTTCCACCTGGAGGCATCTTCTTCCTGCCGCTATGACTCTGTGGCAGTGTATGATGGACAGGACACCTTGGCACCCTTATTGGGGAAATTCTGTGGGTCAGTGCTCCCACCTAATCTGCGCTCCTCCACCAACCAGCTGTTCATTGTATTTAAGACAGATGCCTCAGTGAATGGGATTGGCTGGAGGGCTGTTTACAGTGAGACACTCGGTAGGTCAATGTTACTGAATTTATGATCTGAAAAAAGTTAAGTGTAAAAGCATCCAAAAAGCATTTAAGCTGCATTGCATGTTGAGTTGTTGTTTCTTTAATGTGGACCTGTTTCCATACTTTGAGCTTATACCCGTTACATAACATTGTTACGCTTTTTACATAACATAAGAAAGTCCTCTAAGGGCAGTTGTTATTTATTTATGGTAGCTGTGTTGCCTAACCCTAACCTAACGTGGTTTCTTCCAAATGGATTGCAATAAGGGGGCTGTGGAAATTTCCACTCAAAGGGTCTGTACCGTTTAGTAAATGTTAGTAAAAGTTTAATTTCCCATTCTCCCTGACTCATTACAGCATCAGGTAAGAATGACTCCAGCTATTTCAACTCATGCAGAAGGTGCACCAAGCTGCTGTAACATTCATCTGATCTCTGATCAGTTCAAGCCCTGCATGGCCTGTATGGGTGGGGAACCACTGACCTGTGTGTGTTAGAGAGCACTGGGTGACTGAGCAGGGTCATCCTTCAATCAGAGGATCCGGGAGTTCGATCCCCGACTCCGCTAGTCCATGCCGATTTTGAGAGGTCGGAAGACTAGAAATACAAGTACAGTCCATTTGACCATTTACCTGTGTGGGTGAGAGCGCCCTAGGTTTGAAGGCATAGGTTGGCTTTATTGGACAAAAAACAAACAAAGCAAAACTCAAGATAAAACACTAAAGCTGCAAGGCTTATTTATTGTGAAGCTATAGACTGTCAGCCTTCTCTTAGATGTCAGAGTTAAGGCACAACTTCTCCATTTGGACTCTGTGAATAATCATGTAAACAGGGTCATTCTAGGGCACGGTCAGTTTAAGAACCAAGTCCTTAAAATACCATTTCTTTACTCACAGGTTTGTCAGTAGTGTCATTATTGTAGCATGTAGGCTTCATGTAACTGAATGCACCTAAATACTTGAGTAAAACAATCAATTGTGACATAGTGTAATAGTACTATACATAGTTTTATTTGTGTTGAATTAATTCTACTGTAGCCTACAAACAACACATAAGAGTTAACCTAAAAATAAATGTTTTTGAAAATAAAATTGCATAATTATATGTCATTATGTGAGGAAACCCCAGCACCCCAGTCCAAATAGTCATACAGTATGGGAAGTCCCATCTCTGCAAATAGTGAAGCAAAGGTTGTTAGAATAATATGTTTGAGGTGAGTTATCCTTAGATCATTGGACTCTGTGGATAAGTTGAGGTATTGAGTACATAGTTATGTTATATTTCATATATACATATATTCAACGACCAAGGGCTCACCATCTGCCCCTGTCTGCATATTTGTTGTATTGTGGATTTGGACAGTAATACTTTGAACCTCCCAGACATTATGTTTTTTCTACTTGAAGATGCTGGTCTGCAGTTGCCTATCGTGTAACACATTCTTGGTTTGAAGGACTGGCTCAGTGTTTGTTTCTGAATTGCCTGCAGGTCCTGCACAGGGATGTGGTGGCTACCTGTCCATGCCCATGGGCATGTTTGGTTCTCCAGACCCAAACCTGGATGGGCACTATGAGCCCAGGATGGACTGCCTGTGGACCATTGAGATGCCAGTCAACAAGGCTATCAACCTGACGTTCAACTCCTTTGACCTTGAGAGCTCCTCTACTTGTCGCTATGACTACGTCAAAGTAAAGAACCCCAGCCATTGAAATATTAATGCAGATATACATTTTCTTTCATCAAAGCATCATTCCTGAAGATACTGCATAATGCTGCCATTTTTGTGTTGCTAGTGTGACCTAATGATAAATAACTAAAGATCATTTGATCTGTATTACCTTACATCAACTGCAGTTGTGGATTTTCTTCCGTATTGATGCAAATCTGCATCAATAAGTGTAATAATCAAAGACTCTTTTTTTGTCCTACTTGTAATAATAATGTACTATAGGACAACACTTCTTTGTCTGTAATTGGATGATAAAATGCCATTTTCTTTTTTTAACGTTATGTGTATTTCTATCAGGTGTATGATGGTGACAACGTGAACTTCCCTCTGGTTGGGACATTTTGTGGAAACGTCCTCCCTGCTTATTTTGTATCGAGTGGAAACTTCCTGACTATTCACTTAGTCACTGATAGCTCAGTACAGAAACGGGGCTTCAATGCTACCTACCGTGCTATGCCATGTAAGACACTTTCTAATCTCTCATTGCTACTCTGCATTCTACTTGCTACAGAAATAATAATGAAAATATAATATTATGTATATTATATAAACTGTTAAAAACTTAAAACCAATACTTAACCCCCAAATGACTGTGTTCACCCATACCCATCTGCAGCTGCCTCAAAGTCCAGTCTTAGTTTACATGTTGGATACTCTTACAATAAAAACGCCAATAGTGATTATAATATTAGTAATACATCATTACATAAAATTTGATAGTTTCATAGTGTTATTGGTAGTTTTACTCTCTTTGCTCTTGCTTTCTCCTCCCTTAAACCAATTTGCATTTTGTTTAAGTATCCTGGGGTGTTGCTGATAACCAGGGCCAAAGGTTAAATGAGTTTGAATTGTTTGTTCAATTCAACTTAACACAAATTAACATAGTCTTTTTAATTCTTCCATATTTGAAGAATCATATGCGCTACTCAGCTGCAGAACAGCACTAAAGAGTTTGATATGAATCATTGAATAAAACCTGATCAGTTGAATTAGAATGATCTTGTTATTTTGGGGGAATTTTTCCTGTTCCGATGTGAGAGTCCTGGGACAGAGGATTTCATATGTTGAACAGATTGTAAATCCCTCTGAGGCAAATTTGTAAATTGTGATTTTGGACTATACAAAATGAATTGAATTGAAATTGAATTAAGTTGGTTTAGATATTCCTCTACCAAGATGATCCTTGGATAGTACGAAAGCCTGTGAACAGATCCCAGTAAAATAATTGGATAAGATTGAAAAGTGGAGCCTCAGTGTGATGAAGTATCAGGCTGAAAATGTCTTCCTACTTGAACTGCTGAAAGTTTCATTTAGTGAGGACGGGTGAAATAACAGGCCATAGCTCTCTGAATGGCAACGAATAGCTGGAAATACAAGTTGTAAATGTGGTGGCCTGGGTCGCTGTTTTCTCCTACAGGGAAACAGCCTGGTCATTCATTTGAAAGTTCTGTTTGCTCTGTTCAGCATCATTCCATTTGTCTTCAATAATTAAACCTATACACAGGTGCAACTAAATGTAGGGCCCTTTTGAACATGTGAATCAGCAAATGATTGTTGTACCAGTGAGCAGACCTCTGTGATGCTGTTGGGAAGCAGTTATTGTTGCTGTTTATTGTAGAGCTGAGTGAGAGGATCCTTCATCTGCTGCCTTGTGTCATCTCTCTCGTTTCATTTAGTTTTATACTTGAACATTTAATAACTGTTAAAGGTTTCCTATCAACCTATCAACATATCAGCTCAGACACAATCCCACAGTAAGTCTGTCTGATGTTTTTTGCTATACTTTTAATTTAGCACATTTTTCAAACCTCTCGATGTGTCTGCCTTCCCTCAGTGGTCTGCGGCGGAAATCTAAATGCCACCACCACTATACAGACCCTGGTTTCGACTTCCTTCCCCAATGCCTATCCTCCTTACACCTCCTGCCGCTGGGTCCTGGATGCTCCAGCCCAGGAATCCATCCAGATTTCAGTCCAGACCTTCGTCCTTCAGCCTAGCCAGAGCTGCTCCACAAACTACCTGGAGATGAAAGACTGGCCTATAGTGAGTGTTATGTATGTATGTGTCTTAAAACATGGGTGCTTAGCTTTCACACTACAACAAATAGTACCATACGAGTCTGCTTGGAAGTGAGACTCAGACAAACTTACAGGTGAGACTAGTTTAGTTGCTTAGTCTGATTGACAGCTTTTACACCAAACAAACCAAACTAAACTGAACAGGTTTGAAACTACTTTTAATCACTGTAGAGAGATGAGAATTATCAAATGTATCAAAAAAATAACTCCCACACAGTTATGATATTGTAACATTTATTCTGAATGAGGTGACTCTTGTGTTTCCAGGGAGACTATGGGCAGTCACATAAGTTCTGTTCATCAGATGGCCATCCACCAGACTTCTACAGCTACAGCAGAACAATCCTTGTGCACTTCAAATCTGACACCTTCATGACAGGAAATGGCCTGAGTTTCACCTATCAGATCGCCAGTACGTACCTGTTGTAAACCTGCGCCAAGTAGAGGCAGTTCTACTTCGTTACCTCAAAGAAGTTAAGGCTTCAAATGTCTGTATTTCACTTACATGTGCAAGTTTGGTTTAAAAAAAGAGGATGTATATTAAATAGATCCTAAAAAAAGTCCCAATGAAAAGTGCACAACAGGTTTTGAGATGATGTGCATGATGGGTACTGAGGGAACTTGCTCTAAATGTGCTGGTGGTGATTTCCAGGCTGTAGCCGGACCTATGAACAGGAATATGGCTACCTGAAGAGTCCAGGCTGGCCTGACATCTACCCCCACAACATGGACTGCACCGTCATCCTAAGGGCCCCGCAGAACAGTTCCATCTCTTTCTTCTTTAACAATTTTGACGTGGAGACCCAAAGCCACTGTGAATTTGACTACCTGGAGGTAAAACAACTACAAACATACAGACATATTTAGATAAAATATGTATATTTGCCATATCAACTTACATATGTATGAACAATTACATATACAATAATCAACTTATTTTATGTGTAACTTTGGTGGTTCTCAACCTGTACCCCATTTTCCCATGTTTTTGACTAATGTGACTAATGGGGGACAACAATTTTTGAAATAGTTCCGTCATTGAGGGAGAACAATGTAACTGGCAGCCATAAACAAGCTGCAAGGGTAATTGTGCAGCGTCAGTGTAACAGTAGCTGCTTGTTTTTGCTCAGATTGTTATAATAAGTGTCTGACAACATTATTGAAGGGTTACCTTGCTGGATAAAAATATCTGGATACCAAAATCTATCTTGTCAGGCAAGCATTGTGTTTGTGACCGGTAAACCAGAGCACGGACCAATCAGCTCTCAGATAGCTATGTGTAGCAAATCCATCTGGCATGTCAGAATAATGGAGAGGATCCTTCAGAGTTAGTTTATACCTCCAAGTTTGGTTGTGAAATGTGAATATGGGGCAGCAACAGGTCCTACTCTTTCCAGCCTTCTTCTTCTGTGGAACACCAGCAGACTCGAGAGCTTTGATGCTGCAAAAACAAAGTATAAAGGGGGAGAGTCACGAGAGTCACTTGCGGGTGTTGAAAAATCGAATTTGTAAAATGTCTATAAATTAGCTGTTTCTATCTCCACCACAAGGCCAAATGTATGTGGACAGGGATGTCCATGTACATGAAATGTGAGATGGCAGTAGTCTGTCTGACCCTTCTGTCTGGGGGATGTGTCAGTAAATCCCAGCACTCTGTTGTCTCTCAGATCCGTAATGGCAGTACAGCGGACTCACCACTGATTGGTCGGTTCTGCGGCAACACCTTGCCCAGCCCCATCTTCCCAAAATCCAACCTGCTCTACTTACGCTTCAAGAGTGACTTCTCCACGGCCCGTGATGGCTTTGAGGCCACATGGACATCCTCCCCTCACGGTCAGAGCTAAACTGTTTCAAATTATGTCAAACCAGGTTCCATGAAACATCAAGAGCTTAAAGGTTTCCATTCCAACCAAAGACTAAAACAGTGGCTGTCACTAATTCATGCATAACAATTCTTAGTTTCCAGATTTATAATACATACAAAAAAAACACAGAAACACCAACAGGGCAGAATACAACATTCTAAAGCCCCTTCCACCCACCTACACACACACTCACACACAGAGATATACAACACAAAGACAATGGTGACGGCCTGGTTCAGGCACACGCACTTGACCGGTTAATTAACAACTGGTCAGTTGCCCAGCTTCACTTCATCAGGACCAGGATCAGGGTAGAGAGTGCACGATCCCCCTTCCTGGGGGAAGGAACCATCAAGATCCTGATGATACTCTCTCCCCCCTGGGTTCAAAATAGGGATATGAAAAAAACAAATGTATTTAGGGTGCTACAGGATTCAGCATAGATTTGCTGAATATAGATAGGCCCATAGATTTGCCACCATGGCACTTTATTCAAAGCTGACACAATTAGACTCAAAGAGCCAGAGTGGCCTCTGCCCAGAACTTGAAGAACCAATGCTGGTTGCTCCATAAATACCAAGACGAAATTATACATCTTAAACTCAAGATGGTGAGTGAAATCTATTGTGTGGATGGGTCAGGTCCCACCATGGTATGTTACAAAACCACAAAACATGAGGCTTTCATCGTTGACATTCAAAGCTCTCATACATTCAAATAATACAGAAATCCCATGTTTGTTAGAACTGTTGAACTTCTCCTCTGTGAAACTCCCTTCATAACTTACCTCTATAATAATAATAAAAATAACTTTATTGAATAGCACCTTTCAAAAACAATATTATAAAGTGATTTTTGTGAGTTTTTTTCTTCTTTTCTATGAATGGTCAAATTTGAGGCAGCCAAAACCAAAATGTCAAAAATGTCCAGACTTTCTGTCCCTAGTATGAGCCTAGCTCCAAACATACTGGATCTCACATTTCTTATTATGCAATACCATAATGTCTTTTGTTAGACCCTATCTACTTGCAATCATCAGTGTTTTTCCAATTCCACACCACACTCAAACACAAGCTTTCTCTTTACTCGGCACTGCAGTCTTAAAGTCCAAGATGAGAACATCTTGATAACATCAGCATTCTCTTATCCATCCTCGTCTGCCACTGCATAGCAGTTAGACTGCTGATTGATCAATCTCACTTAACTGTCATCGCCGTGTTATGGCAGCATTCTCCAAAATCAAATCTGTTTTTATGATTAGCAGTATGGTTAGATTTAGCTGTTGCATTTTAAAAATGAGATTTACACAACATAACAGGTTTTATTTTAGGTTATGGAACATGTATTGCATGCAGGGATGGCAGGTGTATAGTCGCGTTTTTTAAATCTTCTAGTTTTTCTATGGTTATTATTGCTTGTAATGATGCGGCCTTGGATCAGTAGAAATGGTTCCTGACTTTCTGTCTGCTTATCCTGTTTGTCTTTAAGCTGAAGCATCTTTTGTTTTACATAATTGTGTACTAGGTTGCGGTGGTACTCTGTATGGAGACCATGGCTCATTCTCAAGCCCCAACTACCCAGGCACCTATCCGAACAGTACCCACTGTGAATGGGGCATCATGGCACCCAGAGGTCGTGTAGTGACCATCACCTTTGCCCAGATCAGCATTGATGACCCTGGAGATTGCCAGAACAACTTCTTGAAGTTGTATGATGGCCCAGACACCTCCTCACTGCCTGCTGGACCTTACTGCGGAGTGGTATGTAACCCAAGAAAGCAGTCACTTCTTCCCCTGTAATGCAAACTTAAGCCCTATATGCACAGGACTAGTATTACCTGGTGACCTCTAATAATCTGTAATAATTACAGAGGTCGTCTGTGATCTTAATCCTGCAGGAATCTGCCACGTCCATAATACTGCCACATATTCTGCCATATTTTAAAGATGTCATATGATAATTTAAGTCCCGTGGAAATCACAGTGATTTGGGTCGGGGGTTTTCTTCTGCAAGGTTTTCATTTTCTCTGGAGATTGGGTTAGCAACGATTATAAATGAAAGTTTTAACAGCATCTTGTGTGCAAATTCAGGAGGACCATCTCATTACATGGCATAGAGGTCTTTATGAATGATATATAAACATAAATAAGCTTTTATGATGTGATATTATATTATCAAATATATATATATGATATAGTACAATATTTTTAATGGAAGCAGATGTGTCCCAGAGCCGTGACATAATATCCGGAGGATAATGTCAGTAAAATAACAAAAGGAATATGCAGACTTTATTTATCCTGTGTGAAAAAAGACGTGGAGAGGTGATTTGTAAATTCCGTGAGGTCCCCTCGTAATACTGGTCCCACACAAATAGCGTTTTAGTGGAATATTTATGTCATTCAGAACAGAACATTAATATCTCATCAAACGACTATCATCTACTGTATGTAAAGAAGATATAGAGCAGTAATGTCTACCTGTCTCTCTCTCCCTCTGTGTGTGTTAGTTATCAGAGCTGGTGTTTTTAGACAGCATGTGAATGGCCCCGAACGTTAAAAGAGTGCTAGCAGCAGCTAATATTTACAGTCAAATCAACAGTGCAGCAGGCTGCTGTTGTGAAAGCTGGTCTGGAGTCAGTACATCAGAAAACCATGCTGTTGAAACTATTACAACTCCTGCTGTCTGTCCTAACGTAAATATTCAAACAGTGTGGTTGAACTAGTCCTGCTTTGTGTAGCCTGATGAAGAGAATGAAATTAGACAAAAATACATTTTATTTTACAGGAACATGACTGACATGTTTCATCTACATCTAAACTGGAATGATCAAAGTTAAAGGACACTGCAAGATGTTGATACTCTTCATATTTACTTTTTATCAGAACAGACATAGTCTATTAAGTACACAATTTTCTGATTTATTTTACAATCACAATATAATATAGGAGATAAGAAGCAATAATGACATTTAATGAAATAACTATATTTATAACTATATTTTAAATTGAATAGTTTTTGTTACGATGCTAGAGGAGATACCAGGATAACCAGATAGGAACCACAATTATTTTTAATGGGTTGCTATGCTATTGCAGGGTACATTATGGTAAAAATGGTAAATGGACTGTACTTGTATAGCGCTGTTCTAGTCTTCCGACCACTCACTATGCTTTAATACTACATGTCATCATTCACCCATTCACACCCATTCATACACTGATGATAGGGCTAGCGTGGAAGGTGCCACCTGCCCATCAGGACTATCTACCCATTCATACCAATTCATACACGCAGGAACAGCCTGCGGGAGCAATTTGGGGTTAAGTGTCCTCTTTATCCTCTGATTAAGGGATGACCCTGCTCCCACATTATGACCATAACATAAATTAGGCTCCATGTTTCTGTTTGCTACTTGAAACAAAGACGATCCAGTGTGGACAATGAATGAAATAAAACGGTTCACAGGTTTTATACTGGAGAAGAGACAGATACGAAAAATCAACATGAAAAAGTGTCGTTTATTTCGTTTATTCTGTCTGTTTGAACCACTGGCTTAACCAATGAGTCCCATGACTCGGTGTCTCTGTGCCGTATTGGAGCATTTCTGACTGTGTGTTTATGAGAAAGTCCTTCAGGTTTCCCGGGAGCTTCCACTTCCCTCTAGATCCGTCCCAGTTTGTTGTGACACACCAGGTCCGGTATTTTCTTTCTTTTGGTGTGACAAATGGGAACAGCAAGCACCCGCAGTGATCTGCCCTGACTCATTCTGAGGAAAGTTGAGTGGTCCACTGTAAAACACAATCTGTACTTCATAACTTAACTTATATAATCATACCTTTAACTACAAACAAACTTAATGAAGGCCAACAGATGAAAATCAGCAGGAACAAAGAGAAGTCTTCGATAGTCAGTGAATGAATATCCCATATTTTGGCTAAAGTTTGCTTCACTTCCTGTGGTGTCAACCAGCAGCCACTCTGCCATTGTAACCTACATAGTGATCAAAGGGGGTATGTAGTATAATCCTGTCATTATGATTAAGCACTCTGCAGCTACTTTGCGTCTACAGTTATCAAGTGCATCTGTCACATGAAACCAGCAACATCTTTAGAACCGTTACCATTTGTCAATTTTAGAAGCAATCGAAATGCTCCAAATCGTGTATATTGCACATTTACTGACTACACAGCTAAGCTGATGGAATTTGATTCGGGTACAGTGTGTAACAGCACAGTTTCATCAACATCTTTTGTCTGATTCAGTGCTGATTTGTTGCACATGTGTGGGAAGAAATGCAAAAAAAAAGGGGTTTCTGCTGCTCAACATGGAATATTGGTATTCATCCAGCATGAAGAAGGCTATATATGAGGCAATGTTAGTTAAATAGCCCGTTGGGCCTAATTTGAATCCCCACCAGGCCTTACAACGGGTCTCACCGTCAGATCTGTTCTAGAGACTTCATACCAGCAGCATTAGTACAGTTTCAATGAGTTTATTTGTATAACATGTCAAAGACATGAAAAAGTTCATAATAATTTGTATCAACACTTACTGTTCCTGTTTCAAAATAAAAACCCCTCTAGCATCTTTCTGTGGACAGAATACCTAGAACGTAGCAGTAGTTTTAGAAAAACAGTCAGTAAGGACTATGTCTGTGTTTGAATATACAAGGATGTTATTTGTTTCTGCTCTCTGTGTTGTTTGTGCAGGAAACCAACATTGCTCCGTTCACAGCCTCTTCCCATCAAGTCTACATTGTTTTCCAAGCCCAGTATGCCAGCCTACCTTCAGGTTTCAGACTCACATGGAGCAGCTGAAAGAATGCCCTTCAAGACTCACACACATGCAGACAGTTGCTGACTCATTTCCTAATCATGTTTTAAACCTGCCTCGCATTTATTTTTTAACCAAACTAATGTCATGATAATAATAATAAATCTATATTGACGTAACACTTACATGATTTGTCCTTTGTCATTTCAGATGTTCAGTTTAGTTTTATTACATTTAAACCACTGACCTGCTGGTGCGCTAGACTTTACCAACTCTTTTTGGACAGACAACATTTTTATAACCTATAATTCTATTAGAGAGATACATTATTTGATCATAGGAATGATACAGTATTAGGGTCTACTCAGTGATTTTCAACCGGTGTGCCGTGAGAGATCGTCAGGTGTGCCGTGGAAAAATGTCCAATTTCACTTAATCGTCCAAAAAAACATTATTTAGTTGTTGCAAATAATTTGCCATTGTTGAGTGTCTGAGCCTGCAACATAGTGGCTGGCCAAGTTATAAATACTGTAGCGACCCTGTACAGGGGGTTGCCTGTTCTGTGTCGGGAGCTAGTCATTGTGGGGTAAGACCGGAACCGGAAGGAGAGTTGTTGTTGTTGTTGTTGTTGTGTAAAACACACTGTAGAAACCGACGAATAATGTTCGCTAGAGTTGCTCGGCAATAAGAGTGACGGTTTCTGTGAATAAACCTCTTGCAAGGATCCTGTCTCTGACTCGTAAGTGGAACATTACAATACTCTTCCATGCCAGTAGGTGGCAGTAGGTAGCGCAATAAAGACCGTGTTCATTTAAAACAGTAGAATTAAACAGTGGCGGGCCGTACATTTTATACCTGGGCCTTCACTGCTGTCCTGCAGCTGAAACACAGCTACGGTTATTATTTGTTTCGTGTAAAAATGAAGCCAACACCTATCTACAGAGAATACGCCGGGAGTGCATCTCCTCTCTGCTCTGACTGCAGCTGGGACTGCTGCGTGAGTTACCGCCTGTGAGTGCTTTGGGTCGGCGGAGGGGCAGCACCTGCTGCTCGTTCACGACAGTGCAGAACGTATGTGCTTTAACGTCAGAAAAGTCTCCAACAACACCAGAACAAGTCGCTAGATTTGTCGCTAGTAGCTTTTGACAAAAAAAAGTCGCCATGAGGGTTTGAAAAGTCGCCAGATTTAGTGAAAAAGTGACTAAATATGTCCCCAGAGCAACACTGGACGTAACAATGGTTCCTATCACATATTAAACCAAACAAAAATCCAATCTTCATACAAACGAGTTGTACAAATAATAATATATAAACAAGCATATTAAAGCTACTGCAGATGTAAAAACAAACGCATTTAACTTACCAGAGGTGCTGTTCACTATTTAGCTGCTGTTCCTCCTTTCTTTGTTAATAAAGAGTTTAATAAAGAGACCTCTGCTCCTTTATTCACCAACACAAAATGGCGGCAATGGCGCCATTTCAATTCTCAATGGCGGCATCGTGGAGTTGCAGAGTGGCAGGTCCTGCGACTCCGCTTGTCCTGTTGTATCGAGGAGGCCGTTTATCATATCATAGACCATGTTTTTCAAAGACTGCGTCAAGTGCAAAGCAGTTCCTCAACAGCAACAATATCTTGGTTGTGTTTCATGGTGTGCTTTTTGGACTATTACTGCTTTTAATTGCAGTAATGCCTGTTCGAGCCTGTCTGGCCAGAATTAACGCTGATGGAAATCAGCTGGACCACCGCGCACTCCTGGCGGCTGAGCTTGGGAAAAACGCTGGCTCATGGCCAGCTGACGATCTTACAGTGAGTTTATACCACAATTTACTGCGCGATTTTTCAATATATTCGTCTATCCTGCGGCACGGACGTGCCCAGGTACAGGAGCAAATCACCGGTACATGACCGGTCATCAGCCACCCCGTCCCGGAGGATAACAGGTCTCCTATTCATGCTGCTCCTGCTCTCCGGTGATGTACAGCTAAATCCTGGACCAGTGACTCCATGAACGCCACAGAACTTCGGTGCTAATCTATGCCCGAGTGTGGCCGGGACTACGCCGATGTCGGTAAGTGAGCCTGGTCTTTCGGAGTCAGGCTTCTCCCTTAACAGACTGAACTTTCTTAACACCGGGCATGATGTCGTAATGGATAACTTTTCGCTGCTGGACTGTGGAGACCTAGATATGTCCATGGTATCTCTCACAAACTCAGCAAGAGACACCGCTGTGTGTCGAAAACCTGCAGTAAGGATGCAGAGGTTGTTCAAAACTTTTCAAACTGTCAATCATGCGAAAGTCTTATGGGATACGAAGCTGAAACCTAGGGGGCTATTTGGTGGCCACTTCAACATCAGAAGTAGTGCAGCAAAGAGCAATCAGCTAATTCATCTTATGTCTGATTCAAATCTGGACTTTCTCTGTCTAACTGAAACGTGGTTGAAAGACGGTGCCCGGCTATCAATGTATTAGACGGGATAGAACTGTTGGAAGGGGAGGAGGGGTGCTTTTCTATGTGAAAGACGACATAAAATGTGAGCGTGTGGTTTTCAAAGCAGACAACAGGTTAGAATATGTCGAGTTAAAAAATAATCTTGTCCCAGAAAATGTCTTTTAACATTTTAGGTATCTATAGGACCCCTTCTGCAGATGACACCTTCTATGATCAACTCACAGAAGTCTTAAAAGAGTGCAATCTCAACAAAGAATTAATTCTCATAGGCGATTTTAATTAATGTGAACTGGGGGGATAAATCAAAGAGGAAAAAACTAAAATTGATCACTGAGCAATTTCATCTAGAACAATTAGTAAAAGGCCCAACAAGGATTGCCAAATGCTTCAGTACTCAAATTGACCTGATATTTACTAACACACCAGAAAGAACAACCAAAAGTTATAATTTAATCACTGGCTTATCGGATCATAACCTAACCTTATTTGCGAGAAAACTGACAAAAAATAGATTTAGGAACGTGACGACTAAGTCAAAGATCCTACAGTGCATACCTAAAGCTAAGCAAGAAGAATTTGCCAGTGAAATTAACAGCTTGACCTGAGACAATGTGTTGTCTTCTGACGAATTGTGTTATGGCTGTAATACCTTTACTCATAGAATCAACTCTTTGAGGGAAAGATTTAATGTGGGGGTCCTGATAAAATCTAAAATTAAAAATAATTTACCCTGGTTCAATGAAAATCTGTGGAAGCTGATGAAGACTAGAGATGCTGCACGAAGAAAGGCAATTACAACTAGAAGAGACACTGACATGCTGATCTATAAAGGTCTAAGGAACAAAGTTACCCAGGAGCTAAGATTGGCTAAATCTCGCTTTTATCTCAATATTTTGAATGAGGCAAAAGGCAACAGCAAATTGATCTGGAAAAATATCGATAATCTCACAAGGAGGGACCCAAGATTTTTAGGAGATTTTAAACTCAAAGTACAAGGTGAACTAATTGATGATCATCTTGCGGCTGCTTCTGTCATTAAAATTTTTTTTCTTGAGTCTGTATAGTATGAAGGGAAGTAAAAAAAATATATAGGATATGTAAGGTGAAAGTCATAATAACACGCCATGAGATACATCCCGCTGGCATAGATGTCCTCTTTTGGAAAGGTCAGCACAGGCATGGTTCCATTGGCCAGTATGCAGTTGGTTTCGCAGACAATCACGACAGGGCTGAAGAGTGGTCTCGCCTGAAGAAAGGTGTTGGAGTCTTCTGCAGACTGGCACAGACACAAAAAGAAAAACAAATATGACCATTAAAAACAATTCACTCTTTGTATCTTATGGTGACATAAATGTGCAAATTCTCATACATGCACAAATCTGTTACCTCAAGGATGTGAAGCACAGCCTCACTTGCATGTCCTACCCTCTTGGGTGGAGCCACAGGTGAAGGGAACATGTCTGGCAAAGCCTTCATCATTGCAATTGAGTGCTTTATTGTTAAAAACAGTCTCATTTGATTTACTGCAACCAGTTATTTAAACAAACATCAATATTTTTAAGGGATTCTCCAGATCAGAGTGTGTAACTACCTTTGTCCAGCAGCGGAGGCCTCATGACCTTTTTGAAAACACCATAAAACTGTGCCTTCTCGAAAAAGGTCCCCCAGTGGGTCTTCAGTTCAGGTATGAAGTGGGAGTTCCCTTGATCGAGGATCCGCTGAAGTTCATCCATTAGCTGACAGACAAACAGATAGAAAATAAATATTAAAATCTACATTCCAATTAAAACAAAAAATGGTTCTCCTTCTGTAGAAGTGCCCTGGGCCAGGAAAGAGATCACGCAATTCTTCCATAGAGGCTGGGCAGCATGTCTGCACTTATATCAGCAGCTGAAAAACACATTTAACCACATGGTAAATACTTAAGTAATTAGCAATATATAGTTTATAAATGCAAAGTGTCAGGTTGATATTTTCACAATCTTATATATCGTGTATATCCAGTATATCAGCAGGGTTGTGCAGTGTAACAGTTATCTTAGTTTTGTACAAGTGAAATGAAAAGCACCAGGGAAATGACTTAGGGCTGCATGTTTATAGGAGAGAACAGTACAAATATCTCTAATCTCATACATGTAGGCCAGCGGTTCCCAAACCTTTTAGGCCACGCACCCCCTTCTCCATCCCAACCGGGTTCACGCACCACCAATCCCCCACACCTTAAAAAAAAAAAAATCAACAGAGCCTATTTATAGCCGCATAACAATCGGACCAATGAGAGAACAGTTTGCTCGCGCATTAATCCCTGAATCGGAACAAAGCAAACGAACTACGGGTGTGAAAACGCCCTGAAACACTGCAACAAAGTTTCAATAAATTTCAGTTACACAAGGCGTCACTTTTAAAGAGCAATAAGGATGGCGAGGACACACGCACAGGCTCAGAGGCAGATTGCATCACATTAAATTTACAATTAACCATACATAGCGGTTACATTAATCTGAATCGAATTACAATAAAGTTACTCTCTCCAATCATACATTCCACCATCTCTTTGGCAGCTGGCAAGCACACGTCTTCGGCGATTGTGTGAGGTAGCCCCTTTCTTGCTATTCTGTAACTGACCAGATATGAAGCCCGTAGTGCAATTTTTGTAGACCCAACACATGAATGAGACTGCAGTTGTTTCTGGCTGTTTTGTAACTCCTCCAATTTCGATATAAAAAAAATGTAAGGGGCTTTTGACTTGCACTGGCATGCTTGGTGTTCAGGTGGCGATGTAAATAAGGAGGCTTCAGACAGCTGTTAGCCAGAACCTCACTGCACACCACGCACTGTGGCTTTGGGCAATCTGCATTGCCAATCCAAGTGAAGCGCAGACCCAGATCATTTTCATCATATTTCCTCTTTTTTTCCCAGTCTGATGCTCAATCTCGTTTCCTCTTTTTTCACCTTGACTCCGCGATGGGCCTATGTGCTCCCGATTTGTCTGTGCTATCCCTTCCTCCTTTTCGGTCTCCTCCGTCTCATCTTTCTCTGACTCCCGTTCGATTTCTTCTCCCGGTCTCTCCCCAACGCACCTCTCCGTTTCTCTTGCCTCTGATTCCTCTCTCTCTCTCTCTGTCCCTCTCCTCTTTTATGACTGATGGCTTCAGATGTCCCACCTGACAGTTTCCCCGATTTCAGCCAATTTAGCATATTTGCATGAACGTTGCTGAATGAATGAAGTTAGCTGTTAGCTGACGTTAGCTGCACAAGCTAGGTTAGCTAGTGTGTACGTAAAAGAGTCTGGCAGCAGGAGCTGAAGTGCATTTATTTATTAAATTGTAAGTTTTTTAATTTAATGTTACAAAGGGAATTTTTATAATTCATGTTTTTGTGAAAAATCCCACTTAAATTTTTTAAAATTATATTTAATATCAATTATTACACCATTAGACCACCATTACATTTTTCCTCTCGCCCACCCCCTGGAGGCAGCTCGCGCACCCCCCACACTTTGGGAATCCCTGATGTAGTCTATGAAGAGTGATTCATTTTCAGCATCTTACTGTAACCACAATAAAAATGTTAATCTTTTAACCTTGCCCTGACAAAGATAGTTTAACTTAGTTTCAGGACAGTCACTTAACGTTATGCAAGCTTAAAATAAGGATAATTTATTGTGACATCAAATTCAACACGTTCATCACTGTAAAAACTTCTCGCCTGTGAAATGCTGATCCTTGCTGCTTGCTTTTGGCATTTCTTTCGTTATGACATCCAAAAGCAGCACAAAAGTCACGTTTTCTTTTTTTGAATGGGTCAGAACCTGCTGCAAGATGGCGACGGATGGCACCTTACAAGCCAGAGTGAAGCATCTACTGTATAGGTTACGATATTAGCATACTGTTTGTCTGCCCTTTCCAGTTAATGCAGGAATGATTTTTAATGTACCAAGCCTGCTAACGTTAGCCAACAAAATGAGACCATCATTAAGCCTATATCATCAATGTTGACGTAAACATTAGTTAAACCAAAAGATATTTTAAAAATGATAGTTGCATCAACAACAAAAGACGTGAAGCTAAATAATTGACCGTCAGTAATTAAAGGCTATTTTGCACTTTAACACTGTTTCTGGCAATACAGCACTATCAACTAAAGTTAGATTTTTTTAAACGAATGGCCGTTCCTGCGGTTAACTGTTTACAGTCAACATTAACTAACTAAGTTAACTAGTTAGCTAAAATTAGCATGCTAACTAATTAGCCAACTTCCCTTTTCAAATAAATGTTAGCTTGCTAAGGAGAGGTAGAAAGGCATAAACAAATTAACATTACCTTTTAATACTGCGGTTGCTGTATGATCCATGCCCGGATATGTGGCATCCCTTCCATCTTCATCCATGGTGTAGTTAATCTAGATGACTTGCAGAGGCTCAGACTTAACAGGAGAAAAGCTAGCCACCAAAGAGCTACCTTAAGCGCTCTTAATGGACCCTCTTCGCGCTTTCCCATAGGAAGGTACCATTTCATAAAGAGAGGTGATCTAAATATTGTAAATATTGAGAATATGACTAACTGATAGTCACGATTGAAAATTCATACGTCTATTTAAAAATCCACCTCCCTCCACAGATTATTTACATAGACGTTATTATGGTATATATATATATATATAAAAAAGTAAATTCACAGGCCTCCCCTATGTAGCTAGATAATGTGATAACGGTATGTCAGTAAATACTTTTGAACATCAGTTTCATGGTCTTTTTTCCAACCTTTTCATGGACTGCAGTGGGAACGTTTTACTTGCGTTTGATTTTAGTAAAGTTCAAGATGCTTTGGCGGTGCATTATCTGCTGTGTTTTTATTACTTTTTCATTGAAACTGTTATTGAGCCATATCAATTGACTGCACTGTCGCAGCCCTGATTTCAGGTTGCGCTGTGGTATTGACGGATGCACTGAGGAATATTAGTATAATACTGGCTGTTATTATTATTGGAGGTTGTTTTAAACATCTATTAGATACAAATTATAAATATATATAAAATTAGTGCTGGGCAACAATTAAAATATTTAATCGCGATTAATCGGATGGATTTTTTTGCAATTAATCGCATTGTTATGGCAAAGTTCAATAATGAATTCAAAAGTAGTGTATTGCGCACTTTTATCTTGAAAGTACTGCTATATGAACAAAAGTGCAATAACATTTGGTTTGCAAACACTTTAAACAAATAAGGTTATTTTTAACAGCAGTATTCTCTTTACACAGTAGCAGTTATACAGTTATAATGATTCTGATAATAGATATTCAGCCGGTGTTCATAACTTTATCTTCATGTGTGTAATAGATGCAATTTAAATATACACCTTGAAAACTGCAAACATATCTACTTCTTTTTTATGTTTGTTAAATTCTCTGTAGCGATAACTAAATGATATGCTTATTATACATATTACAAACAAAAACACTTTAAAAACTCGACAATATGTATTTTAATATTGTCACTGTTGTAAATTGTTTGATTGCATGATTTACTTTTATTGTGAAGAGCATGAAAACGGAAGTGCTTTTACTTTGAAGAGACAGGAAGTAGAATGGTACATGTTCTTGACGCTAATAATGTTGACACATAGAAAACCACATGTCGGGTGCAAGAGCGTGTTCTGTTCACTGTAACACTGTAATACTGCAGTTCAGACAGTAAAGTGTTCCGTTCAAACAAGACGTGTCTTGGTCCTCACTAGAAGCTCCACTTAGCAACAGTCACGTTTGATCCTGTAACGAGACGATCGCGCTCGCGGGTGTGTGTGTTTGTGAGACAAGAGTGAAGGACGGTGACGGAGTGTAGGAGGGGTTCTGGACCCGGGGGGGGGAGAAGGAAGTGACGCCACACGAACACAGCTGTTCACTGCTTGCTGCCTGGTTCTTGTGTTAAAAATGTCGCTTAATAATAAATAAATAAAAAACTGCGATAACGCGTTAACTTGCCCAGCACTAATAAAAATATAATATAAAATGTATTAAAAGTCCATTTAGATTTACAGAATTATCACATGGCATTTCTGCTTATGTTCATAACCACATGGTCTTGGCCAGATGAATGTAATGGCAACCTTTATATTCCAAATGAGATGTTAGCACAGTGCTAACTCACTTTAACTTGGTAAAGGATGAGACAGGCTGTGTTATGGTCGGTTATTCTGGACCCATGTGCAGACACCGGGACAACAGGGTAGGTGAATAAAAGGTTTTATTTTTTTGTTGTTCGTGGAGCCGGTGGAACAAGCAGGTAGGATGCAGAGAGAAAACACAAGTTAGGTTCCAAAAAACAGAGAAACAAAGTTAGTCACTTCTATGAAGGAAAAAACTCAGAGGGGCCGAGGTTGTAGCTACCACTGAGCTGACAAAACAGAAGCCGGGGTATTTGAGCTGTCGGTGATGATGGTCTGATTGTTGGCAGGTGTGGAAATGAGCCCAGGTGCCGGATGATTGACACACATACAGAACAGAGGGGAGATGTCAAGACGAGCTGAGGTCACCGCAGAGCCGTGACAGGCTGAGGAGAAAGTTTGTTCTGAACCTGTTACCACTCCAGTAAAATTAGCCTAAAACACCTATCCAAGGCATACCCAAAGTAAATTGAAATCTATTCTTGAACCATTTGGAGTACATGCATGGTTTTGATCTCTTTTGAAAGGTAACACTGAAGTGTTTTCCCCAACAGTCAGAATCACTGTAAGTGCTACTGGCATTGAGTAATAGAAGTTTGAACACACTGAAGTAGAAGGTTTTTATTTCCGCCTGAATATTTTTTTGCAAACGGATGACTATAGCCGGTACTTATTAGCTTACCTACTCCAAGTTCAAATTTGATAACAATACCACAGAAAATGAATATTTTACACATGTTTTACTAAGGGTATGTCTAGGCGCTTTCCAAAAAAGGACATTTGGAGGCCCATGGTAACATACCTAGGCTGTGTAGAAATGTGTATTCATAATTCAAACTAAAGCTTATGTAGCCCACCTTCTCAATTCCCGTTTTAGTTCGGGATCTTGAGATTATACTCCTGTTGCATGGGAGGTGAATTGGAGAGGGTCTACGAAAATATAGAATTTAGGAATGTGCCTACAATAGCTCAATTTAAACTGTTAGATCCGGGGGTTTCCACTGGCCCGATACGGGGCTACCTACTGACTCAGCTCTCTATTAAAAGATTGGCGAGCTGGTGTTCTGTCGAGGAAACTCGCCTGGCTTCTGCTAACTACCGTTACTCCTGACGTCTATCCTGCTTCCACTGGTATCGTGCACTTGGCCGAGGGGCCACCCTGGCCGGGCGCTTCTACCTAGTAAAACCGTAAGGGACTGTTTAAGTGGACCGGTCACTAGGATAACCATTAAGAACTCTTGTTGTTAATCATACAATAGATTTAACCTTTTACTGCCACGAGGAACTTCTACTACTTCAGCAAATGAATTCTCTTGAGAAATTTACTTTAAATGCAGATTAGATATTTATTGCAGGTTATATTAGCAGGGGCACAGCTACAGCTCACATAAAATAATACTATACTTGATTCGATCAGGTTACAATTTCTTCTTAGGTTATACTCATTAATTTTCGATGCCGAGGCGGCTCGGTGGAGCTGGATTCACGATGTAATAAAAAGTCCTTTTGGGGTTTTTAGGAGCGAAGGCCAGGCCTGACCTTCTGCTCCTCCTGCGCGGCCAACGAAGTCCGTTCAGTGATCCCTCAGGCTCAGTACAAAGTGTTTGGGGCGGCTGCGTCCATCTGTTGTCCGGTTGTTAAAGTCAAACAGGGGGAGAGGAAAATCTCCATCTTTCAATCTTTGTCCAGGAACGGCTGTCTTCTTTCCGTGAACAGAGACGAAGTCCTCCGATGCGGCTGTCGAGGTCCAGTGTTTCCTCCGTGAAGCACTTGGGTGGCTCCCGCGTTGAATTCCGTCTTGCTATTTGCAAGTCTCTCTTTTTATAACACTTTGAGCTCTCTCCCCCCCCCTCCTCCCCAACACTCCCTCATTCGGCATGTGATTTACATGACATCATTGATTATGTGTGTGTGCTGCGAACAACACCCATCTTTCTGTGTGTGTGTGTGCTAGACACACCTAACTTCCCTCTGTGGAGTTCTCACTTCCTCAATGTTCGAGCGTGTTTCAGGTTACACCCGTGTATGTGCTCGGACAACACCCCAACATCTGTTATGATCTCAGCCTTTAAGGCCACCACCCTGCTTACATCAGCTCTTTCCACCCACACACAGACTTCACTTTACTCAGTTACACATACATTATTATTATCAGTTTTACATTTGTTAAATCACTTCATTATTCTTATGTTATACATACTTGCTTTAAAATGATTATTAGATTTCATCCTTTACTCATTATATGCTTCGTGTCCCTTTAGCCTACTTTCATATCGAACTGTATTCCTTCATTTAAGGCAGCTTTCCTGGGATCTCAATCCTCTTTTTTGACAAAACGAATATACTCTGACTAAGGTGCAGAGGCCTGGTTAGCTTATGATACAGCTATACTGTTCTATGAGTTCAAACTCCCATGCATCCCTATGTATCTGTCACGGCCAGGCCGTGCCTCCTGCTTGTCCCGTGTGTGTATCTTATGGGCAGGGCTTCGACCTGGTCTCCTCCCGGCTTCCTAATTACAACTCACCTCACCTGCCCAGTGAAGCCAGCTGCACTCCATCAACTCATCAACCCAACAGTATATCTACCCCGGTTCTTCATCCACTCTTCGCCAGATCGTTGTTTACAGCTCACGTGGTAGCTAGTAGTTCTTGGCCGCTCTGGTTGAAGTTAATTCAGAGTTTTCCTCAAGTGTTGTTTCAGCCCTTTAACCCTGTCTCTCTGTTCCTGCAGTTTTTCCATCCTCCCGGTTCCCCAGTCTGCCTGCCCTGCCCTACCTCCTCCTGCCTGGATTCCACCCTCACCCTCCCTGGACTTTCCCGCGGTGCTCTGGTCATTCCCCCCCCCCCCTTGGTTTCCTGTAAATAAACCTTTCACCTATAATCCCTGGTCCGTGCCTGCATTTGGGTCCACACTCACAGCCCCGTGACAGTATCCCTGTTTAACCCTTACTTGCTACGTTGACATACATCACTTTA